>NC_143146.1:4610000-4910000 GCF_059928025.1 Delphinapterus leucas | reverse complement strand
GAAGCCCCAGAAGTAAGATCTTTAAAGAAAATGTGGAGTACTACAATTATTTGATGACAAAAGAGTCACCTAATCAAACACTGTAAAATCCTAAAAGAGAAAATGAATTTTCGAAATCTCTCTATGTAATGAAAAATATTTTCTTATTTTTTGCGAGGGCAGGATGAACCTACTTTTTTTTTACTTGTGAATGTCTCTTTATATCATATATAAAATTTAATTAACATCTTTAAAATTATAAAAATATATGGCCATATGGAAATTTGGGTCAATGATTACTTTTTAAGTAGAAGTGGTGAATCATTTAACTGAAAATTTATACTTGTAGTTCAAATAGTTTCCAATTTATTTTGAAATCACCCTTTCAAAAGTTACCGGAGGGTGATACAGCATGTACTGCTGAACCATCCAACACATAAAGACAGAGATTTCATTTTCTTTACTCAAAGAACAAGCATGCAAGGTTTAAAGAAAAGAAAATAGTATGTCATCCTCTGTTTAGTTTTACCCCCATCCCAACTACTAAGTACTCTCTAAGGTTTGGGAAGTCCATGAATCTTTCCTCTCTTTTTTTTTTTTAAACATCTTAACTGGAGTATAATTGCTTTACAATGGTGTGTTAGTTTCTGCTTTATAACAAAGTGAATCAGCTATACATATACATATATCCCCATATCCCCTCCCTCTTGCATCTCCCTCCCAACCCTCTAGGTGGTCACAAAGCACCGAGCTGATCTCCCTGTGCTATGCGGCTGCTTCCCACTAGCTATCTATTTCACATTTGACAGCATATGTAAGTCATGCCACTCTCTCAATTCGTCCCAGTTTACCCGTCCCCCTCCCCGTGTCCTCAAGTCCATTCTCTACCTCTGCGTCTTCATTCCTGTTCTGCCCCTAGGTTCTTCAGAACCACTTTTATTTTTTTTTTAGATTCCATATATATGTGTTAGCATACGATATTTGTTTTTCTCTTTCTGACTTACTTCACTCTGTAGGACAGACTCTAGGTCCGTCCACCTCACTACAAATAACTCAATTCCATTCTTTTTATGGCTGAGTAATATTCCATTGTATATATGTGCCTCATCTTCTTTATCCATTCATCTGTCAATGGACACTTAGGTTGCTTGATGTCCTGGCTATTGTAAACAGAGCTGCAATGAACATTGTGGTACATGACTCCTTTTGAAATATGGTTTTTTCAGGGTATACGCCCAGTAGTGGGATTGCTGGGTCGTATGGTAGTTCTATTTTTAGTTTTTTAAGGAACCTCCATACTGTTCTCCACAGTGGCTGTATCAATTTACATTCCCACCAACAGTGCAAGAAGGTTCCCTTTTCTCCACACCCTCTACAGCATTTCTTGTTTGTAGATTTCTTGATGATGGCCATTCTGACTGGTGTGAGGTGATACCTCATTGTAGTTCTGATTTGCATTTCTCTAATGATTAGTGATGTTGAGCAACCTTTCATGTGTTTGTTGGCAATCTGTACATCTTCTTTGGAGAACTGTCTATTTAGGTCTTCTGCCCATTTTTGGATTGGGTTGTTTGTGTTTTTGATATTGAGCTGCATGAGCTGCTCGTAAATTCTGGAGATTAATCCTTTGTCAGTTACTTCATTTGCAAATATTTTCTCCTATTCTGAGGGTTGTCTTTTCGTCTTGTTTATGGTTTCCTTTGCTGTGCAAAAGCTTTTAAGTTTCATTAGGTCCCATTTGTTTATTTTTGTTTTTATTTCCATTTCTCTAGGAGGTGGGTCAAAAAGGATCTTGCTGTGATTTACGTTATACAGTGTTCGCCTATGTTTTCCTCTAAGAGTTTTACAGTGTCTGGCCTTATTTTAGGTCTTTCATCCAGGTTGGGTTTATTTTTGAGTATGGTGTTAGGGAGTGTTCTAATTTCATTCTGTTAAATGTAGCTGTCCAGTTTTCCCAGCACCACTTATTGAAGAGGCTGTCTTTTCTCCATTGTATACTCTTGCCTCCTTTATCAAAAATAAGGTGACCATATGTTCATGGGTTAATCTCTGGGCTTTCTATCCTGTTCCATTGATCTATATTTCTGTTTTTGTGCCAGTATCATACTGACTCGATTACTGTAGCTTTGTAGTATAGTCTGAAGTCTGGTGGCCTGACTCCTCCAGCTCTGTTTTTCTTTCTCAAGATTGTTTTGGCTATTCGGGGTCTGTTGTGTTTCCATACAAATTGTGAAATTTTTTGCTCTTGTTCTGTGAAAAATGCCATTGGTAGTGTCATAGGGATTGCATTGAATCTTAGATTGATTTGGGTAGTATAGTCATTTTCACAATGTTAATTCTTCCAATTCAGAAGCATGGTATACCTCTCCATCTGTTTGTATCACCTTTAATTTCTTTCATCAGTGTCTTATAGTTTTCTGCATACAGGTCTTTTGTTTCCTTAGGTAGGTTTATTCCTAGGTATTTTATTCTTTTTGCTGCAATGGTAAATGGGAGTGTTTCCTTAATTTCTCTTTGAGATTTTTCATCATTAGTGTATAGGAATGCAAGAGATTTCTTTGCATTAATTTTGGATCCTGCTAGTTTACCAGATTCATTGATTAGCTCTAGTAGTTTTCTGGTAGCATCTTTCGGATTCTCTATGTAGAGTATCATGTCATCTGCAAACAGTGACAGCTTTACTTCTTCTTTTCCAATTTGGATTCTTTTTATTTCTTTTTCTTCTCTGATTTCTGTGGCTAAAACTTCCAAAACTATGTTGAATAAGAGTGGTGAGAGTGAACAACCTTGTCTTGTTCCTGACCTTAGAGGAAATGGTTTCAGTTTTTCACCACTGAGAACAATGTTGGCTGTGGGTTTGTCATATATGGCCTTTATTATGTTGAGGTAGGTTCCCTCTATGCCTACTTTCTGGAGGGTTTTTATCATAAATCAGTGTTGAATTTTGTCGAAAGCTTTTTCTGCATCTATTGAGGTGATCATATGGTTTTTCTCCTTCAATTTGTTAATATGGTTTATCACATTGACTGGTCTGCCTATATTGAAGAATCCTTGCATTCCTGGGATAAACCCCACTTGATCATGGTGTATGATCCTTTTAATGTGCTGTTGGATTCTGTTTGCTAGTATTTTGTTGAGGATTTTTGCATCTATGTTCATCAGTGATATTGGCCTGTAGTTTTCCTTCTTTGTGACGTCCTTGTTTTGGTATGAGGGTGATGGTGGCCTCGTAGAATGAGTTTGGGAGTGTTCCTCCCTCTGCTATATTTTGGAAGAGTTTGAGAAGGATAGGTGTTAGCTCTTCTCTAAATGTTTGATAGAATTTGCCTGTGAAGCCATCTGGTCCTGGGCTTTTGTTTGTTGGAAGATTTTTTTTTTTTTTTTTTTTTTGTGGTATGCGGGCCTCTCCCGTTGTGGAGCACAGGCTCTGGACACGCAGGCCCAGCGGCCATGGCTCACGGGCCCAGCCGCTCCGCAGCATGTGGGATCCTCCTGGACCGGGGCACGAAGCCGTGTTCCCTGCATCGGCAGGCGGACTCTCAACCACTGCGCCACCAGGGAAGCCCCTGTTGGAAGATTTTTAATCACAGTCTCAATTTCAGTGCTTGTGATTGGTCCGTTTATATTTTCTAGGTCTTCCTGGTTCAGTCTCGGAAGGTTGTGCTTTTCCAAGAATTTGTCCATTTCTTCCAGGTTGTCCATTTTATTGGCATATAGTTGCTTGTAGTAATCTCTTGTGAGCCTTTGTATTTCTGCAGTGTCAGTTGTTACTTCTCCTTTTTCATTTCCGTTTCTATTGATTTGAGTCTTCTCCCTTTTTTTCTTGATGAGTCTGGCTAATGGTTTATCAACTTTGTTTATCTTCTCAACCAGCTTTTAGTTTTATTGATGTTTTGCTATCGTTTCCTTCATTTCCTTTTCATTTATTTCTGATGTGATCTTTATGATTTCCTTCCTTCTGCTAACTTTGGGGTTTTTTTTTTACTCTTCTTTCTCTAACTGCTTTAGGTGTAAGGTTAGGTTGTTTATTTGAGATGTTTCTTGTTTCTTGAGGTAGGACTGTATTGCTATAAACTTCCCTCTTAGAACTGCTTTTTGAAATAACTACCGCAGAGCAGAATAGAGAAAAAAGAATGAAAAGAATTGAGGACAGTCTTAAAGACCTCTGGGACAACATTAAATGCGCCAACATTCGAATTATAGGTGTCTCAGAAGAAGAGAAAAAGAAAGGGACTGAGAAAATATTTGAAGAGATTATAGTTGTAAACTTCCCTAATATGGGAAAGGAAATAGTCAAGTCCAGGAAGCGCAGAGAGTCCCATACAGGATAAATCCAACGAGAAACACACCAAGACACATATTAATCAAACTATCAAAAATTAAATGCAAAGAAAAAATATTAAAAGCAGCAAGGGAAAAACAACAAATAACATACAAGGGAATCCCCATAAGGTTAACAGCTGATCTCTCAGCACAAACTCTGCAAGCCCGAAGGGAGTGGCAGGACATATTTAAAGTGATGAAAGGGAAAAACCTACAACCCAGATTACTCTTTCCTCCCTTTCACACCTTAGTGAGGTCCACCTCCCAGGCAGTCTCGCTGCTGCTCTCAGCTGGGTGGGGTGAGGGTGCAGAGCTTAGGCTGCTGTGAGGTGGGGCCCCAACTTCCCTAGGGACATCCCTTGGCTCCCAGGAAGTTCTGTGCATCTTACACCTAGATAACTGAATCTACCTTTGTTGGTTTGTTTCCGTTTGCAAAATGTAGTTGCAACATGCTTGAGGAGTGATTCCATTCACTAGGGGTTCCCGGGTTAACGATGGCAATTATTCCTCTCTTCCCCACTCTAGGACCCTCACAACGGAGGATCCAGAATCAGGAGCAACTCTGCCCTGTGATATATGAGATGTGGTCGTGGAGAGTCCAGGCCTCTCTGCCCTTTGAGACTCTGTGCATGAAATACTCTGTTACCAATCTAACAGCTTTTCATTTATAATTTAGCCATAGCTCATCACCTACCTCAGAGGGATAGCGTGAAATCTAATGAGATTGAGTCGAGAGGATACTATGAGCTTCTTGGAAGACAGACAGCCCATAAATAATGCACTAAATACTGGAATGATCTGCTGAGTTTTTCACTTTCAGATAATTTTTTTTTTTTTTTTTTTTTTGCGGTACACAGGCCTCTCACTGTTGTGGCCTCTCCCGTTGCGGAGCACAGGCTCTGGATGTGCAGGCTCAGCGGCCATGGCTCACGGGCCCAGCCACTCCGCGGCATGTGGGATCTTCCCGGACAGGGGCATGCACCCGTGTCCCCTGCATCGGCAGGCGGACTCTCAACCACTGCGCCACCAGGGAAGTCCTCAACATTTTTTAAATGTGTTATCAATTAAGCAAAGGTGTGTTGATTTATGAATGTCTGCCACTCACAGGGGACTATGAGCCCTGGGAGGGCCAGACCTGGCATTCTGAACACCCATCTAGTAGGACCCCCCCCGGTCCCATCCCCCATGGATGAGCATGCCCTACATCAGAGCAGAGATCAGGAAGTCTGAGACTCACGCGGAAGATCCTCTTAATCCAAGTGCAGCATGCCTTCCAATTCATCACTGCTGCATGCGTGGCCCCAGACTATTCCAAAAGTCTAACTTTTTTTTTCTGAGTTATAAGTTTAAAATTAAATTATGTTTAGGTTTAATTTTAGTAACAAATATTTTTCTATTCAAATTTTTTTTAATTGGCACCATGTATAAACAGTAAGGGAAATCAACATAAGCAGTGCTGTGAGAAAGCACAATTTTATTTTGATTTTCTACCATCCCTTGAAAATATACTCACTGGGGAAATCTTTCCTTTCCACTGGTGAAACCTCTAGCAGAACCTCTGTGCCATTTCTGCATATGCAGAGTCAGACAGGCTTACAGGCCTTTTATGCTGCAAAACACTTTTTTTTTTTTTTACATCTTTATTGGAGTATAATTGCTTTACAATGGTGTGTTAGTTTCTGCGTTATAACAAAGTGAATCAGTTATACATATACATATGTTCCCATATCTCCTCCCTCTTGAGTCTCCCTCCCTCCCACCCTCCCTATCATCCCACCCCTCTAGGTGGTCACAAACGTGAAATAGATAGCTAGTGGGAAGCAGCCGCATAGCACAGGGAGATCAGCTCCGTGCAAAATACTCTTAATTCTGCAATTAGAGCCTATAGTGAAAGGTGCCGTTCCAAAGTCCAAAGTGAAGCCATCGCTAGTCTGCCCTATGCACTCTGCTCCGGTGAGGGGCCTGCAGCGGGGTGCAGTCCTTCTGCCCCACGAGGCTGTGGTCTGTCCTCTCGCAGCTGCTGGAGCATGGATGCTGGGCTCCTGAGCGTGACTGAGGCCGCCCCTCTTCACCGGGGACGCGGGGGGCCCTCTTGGAGGTTTCCGGCCGGCCCCTCCCTCCTTGGCCCTCATCGTGCACAGCCACCTCTCTGTTCTGGGGGCTCACTTGTTACTCTTTCTCAGGCTCTGGGCTCCCAGCGGAAGGCGTCCTGTGGGTGTGGGGTCTCCTGGGCACCTGGGTGACGGGACCACCTTGCCTCTGTGAGCACATCACTTGCATGAAAAGCACCCAAGTATTCTCGCTCCAAAGATTTTGGCAACCAGCCAGTCCTGGTGCCAGCCCCAAAGCATCCTCTCAGCCGTCAGCCACGTCTGGCTGCCCAGGGCACTTGGGCCCGGCCACAGCCCTCCTCAATCTTCCCGCTCAACGGCAAGCCCCCCCAGTTCTCTGGGCCTCCCAAGTGCGGGGAACACACCTCACAGCTCTCTGCCTGTGTCGCCAAACTCTTCCCTATCCCATAATGGTTATGGGGTGGGAGGTAGTAACCCCTGCCTGTGACCTCACGTCAGGTCTGAGTTTCAGAACCATTTCCGGGGCCATTTGATGTGGAAATGTGCAGAGGGGAGAACATGCTTTGATCACCCTCCCTTTGATGTTTGGTCCCCCTACACTGATGCCTTAGGAATCTGAAGGTAGAAGACTCCCATTCTCACATTGTTACAATGCTTCGAAGATAGGATGTAACACTAACATTCTAGAACTCAACCATTCCATATCCAGAGTCTGACAGGGAAAGGATGAGTCCCAAGTGGTATCAGAGGGGATGTGGGGAAGAAAGGAGTCAGGGGGACTCCTGGAGAGGGGTGGGCCCAGGGACGTGGACATCACTCTGGCTGGAGCTCCTGCTGTCCCAAGTCTAAGTCATAGGTTTCAAAGACAGAAAACCGTCAACATCTCAGCATCTCAGACTGGTATAATGCTTCCACTTGGCAAGGTAAGAAAGAAACATGTCATTTCCGTTTAGTTACCTCTAGTGAATTATTTAGCTACCAATTATAAGGAGTTTCAGGATATTTAATACTTATCAATGAGCACAGCTGTGAACAGATATCTTCAGTTTGGTGCTAAGTTTCTAAATGAAATAACCCCTAGCTAGTCCACCTCTCGCTGAGTAGCTGGCGTGGGTGGCCGTTAATCTTGCGGGTGCCCGAAGGCCCACGGACTCCTCTGCCGCCTCACCGTGTTCTTTCCCTCCCGCTGCCAATGAGGCTCCTGGGATCTGGGGAACACGCCCTCTACTGTGTGCACATCGCATCTTCCCTCCTGGCCAAAAATACTCCTTAAAGACACAAACTCTCTTACTTCAGAGTTTTTGTTTCCCCAATATTACTAAAGGTAGAGAAGGGGCATGACGAATCTTGTTGAATATTAAAGTATTTTTTAAAATTGATCGAAATTGATTATATAGAAAAATAAGTGTCAGAATTCAAGCACAGAATGACAGCAGCTTGAAATAAAGAATGGAATCATACGTTTTTTAAAAAGAATGCCTTTGTATATTCACTTGGACTCTTGATGGATATGTTTAGATGCAAAGTTTAGGGCAAGAAAGAGGGATAAGATAGGACACTATATTATTTTCCAAAGACATTCATATTTTAAGTGGGGATTAATTTAAAAAATGCATAAATTACTTTAACCATGTTTCTACTCTTTTGACATGGAACATATTATTTTTAAAGGGAAAAGTTTCATCTTCACTGAAGTGAAATTTTTTCAACAATGTCCCTCTAAGTCTTTAATGGGTCAGTGGATTTCTCTAGAAATCCAGATTCAAGCCAAATGAAGCCCAACAGCACTGAGGGGAAAGGGACGATAATGAACGCAAAGTGCAGAAATGCAAAGAATTCAATCATCCTATTGATTCGTTTAACCAGTATTTGGAGCACCTGGTCTCTGCCAGCTCTGTTCTGAGCTACTGATACTCAATGGTGAATAAGTTAGGTTGGGCTCCTCGCTCTAAGACTTACATTCTAGTTAGGATGCGGGGAGCAGGTAACAAACCAACCACAAATATCATTAATGCTGGTGCTGGGCGTGATAAAGTGGGTGTGGAAGGGGCTCTTTGAAGGGGTGATGTTTGATCTGAGAACTTTAAAAAAGGCCATGGGAATGTCTGTGTGTGGAACATTCCAGAGAAGTCTGTCCTAAGGTTGCATGGTAAAGGCAGTGTTGGTATGTGGGAGAGACAGCCAGAGGGCCAGTGGGACCGGGGAGGAGTGGGGAGAGCAGAGATGGTAGCACATGGGGTGGGGAGTTGCGGGGGGAGAGGGCCCTCCCTGGAGGTCAGGTGGAGACTTTATTTTAACCACAGCGGGGCCACAAGAGCAGGGTCTAAGCAGGGGTGTGTTTACAAGGTTTGCTCTGCCTCATGTAGAATGCACTCTAAGATCCTAATGATGAAAGCAGGGCAAACACAGTGGCCTGGCAAGAACCCAGGTGGGAAACAGCAAAGGCTGGGACAGGTGTGGAGGCAGAAAGACGACGAGCTCTGAAAGGCTGGCTGCTGGACTGGGAACGAGGGACAAAGAAACGAGAGGTGTAAAGGATACATACTAGGATCACAAGTATTTATGCCATCACCATCATCATAAATATACCTTACATCTGTGTGAGGTCTGAACCTTCACAAAATACAGTCGCTCCCTTAGCTCTCAAGATCAGCCCACGAGGTAGGTTTCATTACTCCTATATTCCTCTGTCATCCCCTGCAGTCTGTTCCACGATCAGGCAAACTTGGCTTGCCTTAACAATAGTCTTAATAATCTTGCAAGAAAAAGCATTTGACCATTTTCGTAGTCTTATAAAATGTATTTGACTTCAAATAATTATGCATTTGATAATGACAATTATGACTGTTCAATGAATTTCCTTTAAAGACTGAGAAATTACAAAAGATATTCTACAGAGAAGAGTGTAAAAATACACAATCTCCTCCCCCCTTTACAATTATGTCAAGTCACTACTGCTGTCTGTTGAGAGCAAATGTTTCTTCGTATTTTAAATTCCTTATGCTTGGGACTTACCTATGTGGATAACTAAGGAATTAAAATCACTTTATTTAAATATGTAACCCTTGCTTATTCTGTCCCTACGCCATAGCCCAGCTTTTCCTATGTTGTGTTCCACGTTACCTACATGTTATTTAAGACCCATATATTATTCTACTTGACTCAAATAAAGCATGTAATTTCCTGAAGTTAACCAGTATTTCATTTATTTGGCTTCTCTTTTACAATAAATTAAAGATAAAGTTCAATTTAACATTACTTAAAGTCTTTGAAACTTCCCATGATATCACCAAGAAACTATGTATTTTGATTTTAGATAACAGGTCACAAATGAAGTCTAAAATTAATTACAATGATATGTTTTATATGTTCTTGTTGAATGCATTTGGTAATTTTATCTACTTAAAGAAAGGAGTTGCCTAGAGACAGATTGTTCAATGCTGTAAACACGAGTGACATGTAGCTGTTTTATATTTGCAAATAAAATACTTAGTATAAGCATAACCCATGCAACATTTGGGACATACTTACACTAAAAATGTATCTTTTGTTTGGCTGAAGTTAAAATTGAACTAGATGTCCTTTATTTTTATTTGTTAAATCTGGGCACCCTAGGCTATTAAAATTAAAACCATTTTAAATTAAATATAATTAGAAATTCAGATTGTCAGTTGCGCTAGCTTTGTGGCAAGTGCCCAGAAGCCAGACACTACTAGACACTACTACTGACAACAACAATAATAACAATGGCTGACAATTTTGGATTGCTTTCTACGTGGCAGACGCCATGCTAAACATCTTAACCACATTCCCACATCATTTTGATTAAAATCTGATGATATGGGCACTGATATAGTAACAGTGCATCTACAGCTGTGAAAACCGAGGCTCGAAGAAGTTCACTCACTGCCCCAAGTTTGCTGGATGCGATGCCGTGGCACCAAAAGCATCACAGACAAGGTGCCTGACTCAAGACTCCTGCCCCATCCACACCCGCCACCGATACTGCCAAGACAGTGAAGAACTTTCACACTGGCACATTGTAGGATTTTACCCCAAGTACTGACCAGCTGAACATTAGTAAAGTTAAAGTATATGCCATTTCCGTTAACTTAGATGAATGGGAGATCATTACAGAAATACGAATCAATAGGAAATACGTAAATATGTTTTGAACAGTATAAAATGCCTTTGACATGCACGGCAAAGCTCTAGTCAATCGTTCTTAGAGTTTAAATGGGAAAAAATGACGAAGGATGACAAGTCTAAGGTGGCTATTCAAATAAAATGAAACGAGACCTCTTTTTCCTGCATAAGATTTTCCAGGGAAAAACCAGAGGCAGTGTCAAAGGCAGCATTTCTCTGTCATTCTACAGCTCCTGTCCAGGTGACCCTAGCTCTGATGTCTGAGACCTGCTGCCTGAGAAGCTGGGTTAGAAATATCAACCCGAGGGGAGAACCCGCCTGGAGAATTCAGAGGTCAGAGACAGAGGCTGGCAGAATGCGGCTCCCGGGTCTGGTGACATACATGCATTACCTAATGAAAATGCCACCAAAGTGAGGCAGACAAGAATCTCAAAACGGAGGTGGTGAGTGAGGACGACGGTGATGAGGAAAAGCAGGAAGGCAAGCTTTAACTGGAGTATAGGGACCAAATGACACAGAACAAAAAGACCCCGCCTGAAAAGCCTAGAGTTTTGTTCTGTCACTAGAATGGCCAGGAAGCTTGATCAGACAGCTTGCTTCCCTGGAGATACTTTCTCTGCAGTGCTCTTGAAAACATCTAGAAAGAAGTCACCCTGCCAAGATCACAGCAGAGCTGGACATGTTTATGTGCTCCCCTGGAGTCTGATTTTCAATCCCCGCCCCTATCCCCCAGCCAGCGCGGTCTCACTTTTTCTTCTGTCTCTGTCCTTGGTCTGCCCTTCCTTTCCGGCAGCTATCTTCCCTTCTCCTCTTTCTCCTTTCTCTTCCCTCCTCTGTCTTACTTGATCCTACTGTTTACTTTTTATGATGACAATTTTTTATAACTGATATAATCCACAATTTTTGACCATTCTTTGTTTTCGGGTCCAAGTAAATGAAGAATCACATTGGAGTTGAATTTTTGCTGCAGCTTTCTCATATACGAAATTAAACCTACCTTGATGCTAAGTTGACAATTAAAAGGAATATAACTTAGTCCTATGGACTTTTGTCAAAACGGAAATTCAAGGGATGGTCATTTGAGCTTATATACTGGAACTCTTAAAATAATAATATTGAAAGATTTCATTTTAAAATATGACGTCAAAAAGTCATCACAGATATTTACAGAACTGGATTTATTTTTGTGATTTTTGAATTCTCCATGTAAATCTGGGAATGCAATTGCAGTGGAAAGAAAAATACCTTTTCTTCTAGAAAAAGTCTTCAGATTCTTGATATGTGTAAGTGACCTAAGTTCTGGCAACTCTGAAAACATTCTAGGCCTGCCTCTTAACTTGGTTTTATTTATTTGCCTCCATTCCCTTCTGCAAATTGAAGACACCATCAAAGGTCACATCTCATAAAGAACTGTACATATTTTATCATTTTGGTAATCAAACATAACTAAATCTTGACTTGTACCTTTTCGGAAGCAATTATTATTTAATTTAGCATTTGAGTAGGTAAAAGTAAGTAAAAAATAGGCAAAGACAAGTTTAAGAAAGGAACTAAACATAGCATTAATTGCCTTTCACTGACGTGTTAGCTGATTTAGCGTAGCAAGTCTTAAAAGTAAGTCTTACTATCCTGAGTTTACAGATAAAGAACGTGAGTGCCAGAGAGTTTAGGAATTGTTTCAGAGGTAAGAACAAAGGAAAAACTAACCTGCCGTTCAAATTCAGTTCTGTAGTGGTCTCAAGTCTGTGCTTGGCCCGTTCTATTGTGCTTTAAGGGTTAATGCAATCAAAGTTTCAATGAGAATGCTCTCAATGCAAGAAAAAGAGATACAGTGCTTCACCTAGAGGGAAACGGCGTAAATTAGGGAACAGCATATTCTTATTATGCAGTTCACAGTTCAACAGTATCTAAAAGTTTCCAGTACTTGACTTCCCGAGGGAGAATTCAATGTAGGACATTCGGAGTGATAGCTTTTAAGTGTGTTTGTTCTGAGACGCTGAAGTGGTTTTCAAATTGTCTCCTGGGGAATTAGTGAGTGATTTGAACTAAAGAAAGCATTCAAAATTAAAGATAGTTTGATTAAATGGAGCAGGTCAACTGTTTACACTGAGAGTGCTCATCTTAAAATTTAGGAAATAAAAACTACATAGTGAGTAATGGTACAGCCTCCAAGTAGGGTGGAATAGTTGTGAAAAAAGAAAAAAATCTGATCAGAACAAACACTTTGAAGGAACACGGGAGGACTGGTGACTGATGCCATTCAGGATGGTGTCTTAACCAAAGGATCAAATGCTGCAGTGGAGAGGATGAAGAAACAAGGAGAGGTAGAAATTTAATTATTCATGCTATAAACACTTGTGGAAAATTTCTAATAGTCACGAAGAAGGCACACAAACAAGATGATGGGAAGAATATAAGTCACTCATGCATTCTTGCAGAGACTTGGAAAATCAATTTAGTTTTATGTAAATCTGAGCCAAGAATTCATTATCTGTTGTGGGTTGAATAGTGTTCCCCAAAATTCAAGTGTTGACGTCCTTATCCCAATACCCCAGAATGCCCCTTATGTGGAAATGGGATCATTGAAAATGCAATTAGTCAAGTTAAAATGAGATCATCAGAGTGGGTCCCTAATCCCACTTATCAAAAGGGGAAATTTGCGCACACACACACACACACACGTATACACACATACACACACACACACACACACACACACAGAACACCATGGGAAGATGAAGGCAGAGACTGGGGTGAAACAGAGACCAAGAATGCCAAACACTGCCAGCAACCACCAGAACTAAGGAGATGCCTGGAGCAGATTCTCCCTCACAGACTCAGAACCAACCTTGATCTTGGACTTCTAGGCTCCAGGCCGTGAGACATTTTCTGTTGTTTAAGCCACCCATTTATGGTGCTTTGTTATGGCTGACCTAGCAGACCAATAAAGTATCCAAGGATGTATTTCTCAACTGGTTTTCTATACAAACTGTATCTTATTATAAGAGTGTCACCCACATACACTTTGCTTTTGAGATCAGAATCAAAGTAAAATGAAGAGCTCATCTTCTATCTCACATGAATCAGGTCCCTTTTTCTTAATAACACTATTTTTTCAAAGTCAAAACATGCAGGGGCTTCCCCAGTGGCGCAGTGGTTAAGAATCCGCCTGCCAATGCAGGGGACACGGGTTCGGGCCCTGGTCCGGGAAGATCCCACATGCCGCGGAGCAACTAAGCCCATGTGCCACAACCCCTGAGCCTGTGCTCTAGAGCCCGCGAGCCCCAACTACTGAAGGCCAGGCACCTAGAGCCCATGCTCCACAGCATGAGAAGCCACCGCAACGAGAACCGCGTACCGCAACGAAGAGCAGCCCCAGCTCGCTGCAACTAGAGAAAAGCTGTGTGCAGAAACGAAGATACAGTGCAGCCTAAATAAATTAATTAATTAAATTAAATTTTAAAATGCAGCAACAAATTAACAATGGAATATTAGAAAAGGCAAGTATCTGAAATCCACTTATACTGTATAAATCTCAAATATTTCATATGAATGTATGCCCTGTTAGATGATTTGTGATGCATTTCACAAATTCAAAAGTAACAAAAATGGTACATGAATAAAGCAAACATAGGCAAAGAAAGTCTGAACAAGATTTGGTAAAAATGTATGTTTCTTAAAAATATTTATTCCATAATACTCTAAACCCTCCTTTATTTTGTAGATAAATCGAGGAGAGACCTATGTCATATCTTTTTTATCTTCACCTCCAGGCATAGTTTTCTGCACATTGTACATGGACAGTAAATGTTTCTCAAGTCTGTAAATAAACAAATGAAGCAATATAAAATCTTACGGACAACTGAATATATTTGCATAAAAAAGAGATGAGAGGAGATGTATTGAGATTTATAGATAATTCACATTATTTAAAATCATCTACCTGATGATTCTGAACTATGAAAAATTTAAAAACAGATAAAAGGCTTAATTCATTCCTCTCCAAATTAGACTCTAGTGAGACAGGGTTGCAGTCAATGCCAAATTTCTGCTACCTCCCTTTGGTACCTGAATTTATTACATATAAAATGTAATAATTTTATGAATATTGCTTTTGTGTAAAAAATGAATTTGGTAAATTGATATATTGGATATTTGATACAAATATGCAGTGCAACCAAACACAAACTTTATATTTCATTTAAAATTTCAATTTTCTTGAGAAATCAATCCTACTTGGCTTTATATTATGCAAAGCTGGCCCAGTTTGAAGTAATCAAGAAATTACTTTAATTCAGCTATTTATGGATTAAAGCATTATATTTGCTGCTAAAGAAATCCAGACTATGTGATTCTTAGTAGTTTCTTCTTGAGTTGCAAACAAAATCACATAAAAATGTGCTAAGTCTAAAGCCAAACTATCCATTATAACTAAAAATTTTCTCACAAACCTGGACAAAGAGAGCTGTGTATCTAATATATTTGAAAAAATAACCATCTCAATTTAACATATATTTATGGCTACGTCAAACTAACAATGTATATACCTAATCTAGAAGAATGTCTCGAATCCACCCTTTTACTATGTGCCTAAATAACCAAAAAAACAGTAAGAATTCTTAAATGAATTTTAATAAAATTTCTGAGTTTACATAGAAAAGAACAGTACATATTTAGAATAAATACAACGGGAGAAACATTTTTCAGTGAGAGTTGCATGGAAATCACCATTATAAGTTAGGCAAAGTTCTTTTAAAAAGTTAGTTTTCTTCTTTTTCTTTAAAACGGGAGTAAAAGAATTAGCTATACCTAGATCATCAGCTAAGTAATTATTGCTTGTTGAGTACTTTCTGCTATATTGCCACTCTAAATTGCCACCAACTTTGACCCGAGGAAGGTAATATATTATGTTTCCCAGAAAAAATGATACCGTAAACACACACATCAAATGTAAGACACGATTCAGTTTGGGAAATGCTAAAATGTGACTCTCAGATTCAAGAGCCATGGTGTTTTCTAAGTACTGTGCTAGTTGTTTCGCACACTTACCTCACGGACACTTGCAAGGTCTCGTTAGGTGAAAATTACCACCTTCCTTAACATACAGATGAAGAAACTCAAGAGGAGAATGATTAAACTACACACGGGAGGCCACAAAAGTCGTGGTGATGTAACAGACCACCTCTTTATGCCACTCTACATGATAACCTGCAGCAGGAACCAGTACTTGTTAAAAGTACCAATCCTAGAAAGGATTAGGAGACTGGAGATACCATTTGAAACCCTATGAGCTCAGGAACTGAATCTCTCAGCCTCAATCCTCCTTTTAAATTCCACTGGCAAGTCATCTTTCACTTTTTACTTTTTCCACATGCTCCTTACTCTCCTCTCCATTTCACTTTTAATTTGATGATTTGATAAGAAAAGGCAGACTGCATTTGCTTCCAGTCTGTCTGTCTTTCTTCCTATCTCTCTATCTCATTAAAATGTCAGAATCAATTGTGAAAGAATGATTGGTTTGCATGGGAATGAATTCCGGAGAGTTCTGATACATTTCATTTTCTTTTGTTGGGGATGGGGACTGGGTCCCCACCAACAAAGCACTCCCGTGCCACCAAATTACTAATGATTTACTCATGTTTGTGACGTAGTCATTTTGTTAGTTTCTGCAATTTTCTTGCTCAAATCTCAGACTCTATTTCAATTGCATCAATATATTCCTGATTTCTTCAGCAAAAATAAATTAATTAAATGCTATATAATCACACCTTATTTATAAAAATAGTTATTTTCCGTGCTATACAAATTCTCTGCTTCTATGACATTATTTTGGAATTGGCTCTGGTTAGCTCCCCAGCTTCCTTGAACTTAAGAAGCTCTTTATCCTCCAAGTCTCAGTTTTCTCACATGGGATATAGGACCAATAACAACTACCCTTACAACGAAGGGGAATAAAAATATAAAAGTGCCTACCACGTCTTCCAGTCAGAGAAAAACAAATATATATGAATAGTTGGCAAGAGAGCTACCATGAATCTGGATGTGTAAGTAAGGTTAGGGCACTTTTTATAAAATAACTTTAACTTTGTAGAAACCATAGCCATTAAAATAAACAAACCTAGCAGGTGAGGGTCACCTCGGCACGAGGGAACATTCAGTGATTCTCCTCTCACGTATTTTCTCAACAAGTTAAAATATCACTTTAGTGGCAGATTTATGGTTCTGTACCTAAATAGTTTTGTTTATTCCTTCCTACTAACACTTCTGTCTAATTTAATTTGTTTGTGCTTACTCAAAGCCCAGAATAAGCTCTTAATCAAAATACAGAGATTTTAGTCCACCTCATTTTATAGATGAAAGAACTGGGTTCTTGCAGACTATAGATAAAACGGGTAGTCAGTGAATGAGCAAATGATATAGTTCTCCTAGTTTCTGGTTGAGTTCTCTTTCTATTACACTGTATTCTCTTGGTTTATTATTCAGTGCCCTCCTGATATATTGTTTTATTTTAAAAGTCTGTACAATTAAGCACACCTTTATCAAAAGCATAAATAAGATGCAATTTTCTACACAATGCCTGGTTCAATAAATTTTGGTTGTATGAATTAGTGCAATTTATGGTGGAAAATATGAGCTACGTTTGCTCATCTATAACTCTTAGTAAGAACCTTTATTAGTCATCTGAGTCTGTGAGACTTAAAACAGTGGGAAGCCCAAGAGTGGCTCTGGTAGAAGCTATGCTATGTATAATTTACATTTCAAAACTTCCAATACCTTGCAAATGTTAATCATGGTGGACATCCATTTGATAATAGATGATTCAAAATCTGATTTCCATTTCACAACTGAGAACCTCACTCAAAAGGAAAGCAGAATGAACACAGACAAAAAAAGGGTAGGATAAAGGACCTGGGAGTCAGACACTCAATTTAAAGACCAGCTCTACTACCTACTTACTAGTAAGAGTATGTGGGCAAAGTACTTCACATCTCCAGGTCTTCAAGCATGTGTGTATGCGTTCGTTTGTATGTGTATATGTATTGTGTGTTTGCATGTGTGTGTATACATACAATTAGTGTGTATATTTCTGGTATATATACAGATATATACACACATATATACAACTTAAATATCAGAATTAATAATATTTCACAGAAATGTTGGGGAATTTAGCTTAGATGATGTATATATAAAATAACAGAATGTTTGTTATACAAAAACGCTCAACAGCTTGTAGCTTTCATTTAGTTTTTGTAAATTACACGGTGCTTACATTTGGAATCATTTTGCATTTGGAGGGTTTTTATTTTTCTAATTGGCCTGGTTTTTATATTTTGCACGTTGTGCCCCTGCCTGTATCCCACTTCACTTGCTCACTCCGTTGTCATATACACATTCTCTCTTCCTTAGCCTTCCCCTCCCCTGCAACTTGCTTCCTTCCTCCACTTTTTATCTGTTATTTTATTTATCTGTATGGTCGAGAAGCTAGGACGAAGCTAGTATGATCATTATCGATTAATGATCGATAATAAGGGAGAAAGAAAGGATAAACAATTTGGTATATTGAGACAATCTTGGTTAGTTTTAGAGAATGTCTAAATAACGATTACACAGAATGTTAAGTTACTTGTCTAAGGCCACATGTCATGGCTATAAAAACTAAAATTGTAAATATAAAGAACCAATATGCCTAATTTTTAAGTACATAACATTCCAATAGAATTACTAGCCCGTAGATAAGATTTATAAGACTTCTGGTATGTTTTATTTGAGACTACCAAATAATTCTTTTGTAGCAATGGATTTGTGAAGAATACCTTAGGTGAAGATACTAATATATCAAGTATCTCATTTAAATGAAAAAAAATTCCAAGAGCTAACTTGTAATGAACTATAGCCAGAAATATTAATTTTTAATCTTGCATTCATAGATTAAGATGGATAATTTCATTTTGAACTTTATGCCTTACTGTAGTGAAAGTTTATTTGTATTTTCTGGTATTTGGCCATGTACTTCACCTATAATTACACTCCTACCTTGAGCATATCCATTTTTCAGGCTATAGTTAAATATTTTCAATTAAAAATTGGCTGCTTCTGCTGGCTGCTACTGAACATTCTATTGGTTTTAAATGCCTTTATTTATCAAGAAAGCTCTCATCAAAATGTCTACTGAGGAGGAAGGAAGGAATTTCAATTTTTTCACAATATCTATACACAAGTATAAAAGTAAATAGAATCATTAGCTACAAATTGTTATAAACTAAAATAGTGTTTGACTTGAAACCCTATTTTCCTTTGGCTGCATTTTATTCTTGACTCTTACACTCTGTGACTTACACTATTTCAATCCTCTCTTAGCAAACAACTTCACTCTGCCCTACACCATCTTCTGCATAGCAGCAAATTCAAAATCTCAAAATGTGAAATATCTAGGGAAAAGTCCTTTGCATTCTTATCCCATCCATTCATGTTTTCAGTAATATGCAAGCCAATTACACTGATAAAATCTCTATCCTTTTTATACAAATAGTATCAACAGCGCATACACTGTTACACATTTTGGCTTTTGGTTTTGTCTGTTTAGTTTTTTAACATGTTTTTTTTGGAAATCTCTACAAGTCAGTTCATAAAGGCTATCCTCATTATTTTTTAATAGCAATTATTTACCATTCCATTAAATAAATGTGTTACAATTTATGTAACCAGTCTCCCAATGATAGAAATTTAGGTTATTTCCTATCTGTCCTTATTACAAAAAAATAATGTAATGAATATCTGTGGACATATATAATTTCTCAAGTGTTTGTCAAGTGTTCCGGTATATGCAAATCATTGGTCAAGGGATATATGATATATAAATTCAGGAGATAACTGCCAAATTACCCTCCAGAGGGGCTGTGTCAATGTACATATCCAACTGCAATTATAATCTACTTTTCCTGAGTCTACCTCCTATCTCGTGGTCCCTGGTTCAGTCAGAAGAAGCTCTGTAACCACTCACCATCGTACTACCTAGGGTCACTTTTCTGTTTTCAGAGGCTGTTTTCTCAGAGGCTGAACCTTGATTAGGAGAAGAGAATCCCATAATATAAAATTCAATTATCCTGAATCACCTTGGGTATTAGTCTGTTCATAGACCCCCTTTTCTAAAACAGGCATCTGGAACAAATACATAAGAAAATCATGTATTTTCTTATGTATTTGGTTGTGAACTATAATAAACACACACACTGGCCAATTTAACTGGTCCCATGTATCTTTGTTTGAAAGGAAATCACACCGCATCATTTACTAAGGCAGGGAAAGAGTATGTATACACACACACACACACACACACACAATTGTTGATGACACTGTGTCAATGTTGAGAGTATGAAATTTTGGAGTTGCCAGATTTGATGTAAATTTGGTTCTTTCACTTACTATACAAATGACATTAGCTAGCTTACTAAATTTTCTTGACTTTTAATTTCATTCTGCAGAAGTAATGATGTGAGCTGCAAGTACTATAATTAATACAGACAACAGAAAGTTGAAACTATCACTTTCTATTACAAAGCTTATTATGACAAATGTCCTCTCTCCACCCGCTTCTGACTCACCAGTCTTGCTTCTCAGAAGCAACCACTATCACCCATTTTAGTTGCTTCTTTTCATATTTAAAGTTATATTTCTAACAAAAAGAGTTCTTAAAAATTAATTCTTGGGCTCCCCTGGTGGCACAGTGGTTGAGAGTCCGCCTGCCGATGCAGGGGACACGAGTTCGTGTCCCGGTCCGGGAAGATCCCACATGCCGCGGAGCGGCTGGGCCCGTGAGCCACGGCCGCTGAGCCTGCGCGTCTGGAGCCTGTGCTCCGAAACGGCAGAGGCCATGACAGTGAGAGGCCCGCACACCGCAAACAAAAAAAAACAAAACAAAAAAAAAAAATTAATTCTTAAATTATACGTTTCAGAAATTTTCTACTCATTTTTCATTATGGTGGATGAATATTCTGCCCTCTCAAGCAATATCTTACTTAAATCAAAAATTAGCTTGTACAATTTATAAATATTTAAATATTCCCTGCTGGACCCCAACATTGTAATATGTATTTATCCAATGTATAAATTTTGTTTTTCTTAGAATTAACAATTGGCTTGAATCTCTTCATTTGCTTAATTTTTCTTACATATCCATTGTGAAAATTTCCCAAAGACACCTGTAAAGGCCCTATCATCTAATCCACTTATTTTCAAATGCACCAGATAAACTATAAATTCTATCTTCTTTTTGTTTGTTTTGTTTTGTTTGTTTGGAGTCCTTCACCCTGGAACTTTTCTAGTCCTGCCCCACAAGGAACCTCTTTTTTTTTCTCTATTAAACTTCTGTTTCCTGTATCTCCTGCTTTTTCTTTCATGATCTAATTCATTGTTTTGGTGGAGTATAGCTTCTGAAGTTTCATGTGAAATACTAAAAGAGAGGCAAAAATTTCTTTGAGAATTTTACATGTCCAAAAATATCTTTATTTTTCTCTCACTCATTGATTGCTCGGCTGGCTATATAATTCCACTAAAAAATACTTTTCCTTCAGAAATTGAAAGGCATTTGTTCTGTCTCCTAGCTTCTAGTATTGTTCTTGAGACATTTAATTAAATCTGGTACATTTGCATGCACCATTTTTCTTTTTTAGATGTTGTTGGTTCGCACTATTATGTTTGACAGTGTGAAACTGTGTGGTCTGTTTTTTTTTTTTTTTAGTGACTTAATTATTTAATTAATTAATTTATTTATTATTTATTTTTATTCAGATGTGTGGTCTTTTTAATCTGAAGATTTGTGTCTTCCAATTATGGGATAGAGTATTGAATTATTTCTTTCTTTGATAATATTTCATGTATTTTCCTTTGGTTTCCCTTTCTGAAATTCCAAATAATTAGATCTACGACTTCCTGGATTGTTTTATCTCATTTACTAATCTTTTCTTTACTATTGTCTATCTCTTTCATTTTCATGGTATTTTTGTGAAATTCCCTGAATTTGTCTGTTAAATTTTTTCAGTGATTATATTCCCGGTTTCCAAGAGTTCTTTTTCAGTTGTTTGACAAATTATTTTATATCCTATCCTATCCTTATCTTTTAATGCAGCAGCATGTACCTTGAGTCAGTTGTGTTTGTTGTGGGCTCCCAGGTTTTAGTGTCACTATGTCTCTTTTTGGGGGTTATTGGGTTTATCCAAAGAAGAATTTTACAATCTCTAGCTTTGGGGAATATCTGCATGGCCACAGGCATTCTCAGGTAAAGTGATAAGAAGACAGGGAACCCCACCTTTCAGTGTATAGAATGTGATACAATCATTGTGTTTTTATTTCTAAACATTACCCTCGAATTTGAGATACCTCTAGTCTCAATTTCTCTGGATCACTTACACCAGAGAATAAACTGGGGGAGGGGAGGAATGGAAGGAAGAATGCTCCCTGGATGTTTTGGTCCCTAGCTTTGGGTCTAACTAATGTGCAGTTTTCCTATTATCAGTCCCACACCTAGCCTGCATAATTCACAGAAATTCGTTCTTCCATAATTTTTTTTAAAAATCTTTATTGGAGTATAATTGCTTTACATTGGTGTGCTAGTTTCTGATTTATAACAAAGTGAATCAGCTATACATATACATATATCCCCATATCTCCTCCCTCTTGCGACTCCCTCCCACCCTCCCTATCCCACCCCTCTAGGTGGTCACAAAGCACCGAGCTGACCTCCCTGTGCTATGTGGCTGCTTCCCACTAGGTACCTATTTTACATTTGGGAGTGTATATATGTCCATGCCACTCTCTCACTTCGTCCCAGCTTACCCTTCCCCCTTCCCATATCCCCAAGTCCGTTCTCTACGTCTGCGTCTTTATTCCTGTCCTGCCCCTAGGCCCCTAGGTTCTTAAGAAATTTTTTTTTTTAAGATTCCATATATATGTGTTAGCATACAGTATTTGTTTTTGTCTTTCTGACTTACTTCACTCTGTATGACAGACACTAGGTCCATCTACCTCACTAGAAATAACTCAATTTCGTTTCTTTTTATGGCTGAGTAATATTCCATTGTATATACGTGCCACATCTTCTTTATCCATTCATCTGTAGATGGACACTGAGGTTGCTTCCATGTCCTGGCTATTGTCAGTAGAGCTGCAATGAACACTGTGGTACATGACTCTTTTTGAATTATGGTTTTCTCAGGGTATATGCCCAGTAGTGGGACTGCTGGGTCGTATGGTAGTTCTACTTTTAGTTTTTTAAGGAACCTCCATTCTGTTCTCCATAGTGGCTGTATCAATTTACATTCCCACCAACAGTGCAAGAGGGTTCCCTTTTCTCCACACCCTCGCCAGCATTTATTGTTTCTAGATTTTTTGATGATGGCCATTCTGACTGGTGTGAGGTGATATCTCATTGTCGTTTTGATTTGCATTTCTCTAATGATTAGTGATGTTGAGCATCCTTTCATGTGTTTGTTGGCAATCTGTATATCTTCTTTGGAGAAATGCCTGCTTAGGTCTTCTGCCCATTTTTGGATTGGGTTGTTTGTTTTTTTGATATCGAGCTGCATGAGCTACTTGTAAATTTTGGAGATTAATCCTTTGTCAGTTGCTTCGTTTGCAAATATTTTCTCCCATGTTCTTCCATATTTTGACCTCTTTATGTTATGTGCCAGGCTTTAAAGATATTCTCTCATTTAAACTTTAGATGAGGTATATGAAAGACATAAGCATATTATTCCCTTTTACAGACAATGCAAGAGCGGTATTCTTATGGTCAAGACACTGTAAATGTCTTGGAAAGTACTTGTGAGATGGGCATGCACCATATGAGAAGGCACTTGCTTTTGCAATATTAGCAGAGTATGGAGCCTAAGGCAGTGCACTGCACAAAGTTCATAGGCCAAGTCTACGAGATCGATAGTAGTGTGTATGTTTATACGTGTGTTTGTGTATATACATATTTACAGTTGCAATCCAAAATGGACCATGTTTACACAGTCAGGCTCAAGTATAAAACAACACAGAATTTGGTGTTGATCATAATATGAGTGAGCGTTTTCAAACAAAAGCAAAACGCTGGCTTAGAAAGAAAAAAAGTGAGAAAGTGATATAACTGTCCCCACAATTTACTCCAAAGCCAAGGCTCTAACTGAGGACAAATGGAAACAATGATGCCTTTCAGCGTAAGAAAACATAAACAGATGTTTTAGTGAAAACACTAGTGCAAATCTTGCAAGGCCTTACTTTTATTTTTTCCATTGAGAGCTTATATTCGGTGATAGATTTGCAGCGGTGATAAAGCAGTTGGATAGTTACTGTTCCAGCTGATAGGTCCTGAGAATGTGTGAGGAGGGAGGGAAAGGGGCGGTGAAGGAAGGGGGTGCATAGTGCTGCAGAGGCAGAACCACTAAGGAGCGGTCAGAAGCTTAGCTCCACCGGGAGTCTGAGCTTTAACTCCAGCGACACAAGTGACTATCACATAGACATCTGGATAAATGACAAGTTATTCCCTTTAAGGACACATTCTCAATATCCTGCTAAACTGCAAAGAAAGAGAAAGCTGGATGTCTGTGGTATTCTAGAACAATAGGATTCAATCTTTAGTGGCAATAAAATGCCTGAAAAATGCTCTCTCTGACTGTCTATGTGGGAGGGAAAGTTAATTAATCAGGAACGTAACCAGAACTCTGCTCCCTTCCAGACACTATAAATTTCTTCTTTCACCCTGTATTTCTTTTGCTAGGAAAACATGATGTGTGCAGTATAAGGACAAGCAGCTCTGCAAGACAGATTAGACTGGCCGTTACTTCATTAGGCCTAATGAGGGTTCGTATTATACTTAGATTTCTCACTTGAATTTCTTTGTTTTTGTTTTGTTTTTGTTTTTGTTTTGTTTTTGTTTTTGTTTTTGTTTTTGCGGTATGCGGGCCTCTCACTGTTGTGGCCTCTCCTGTTGCCAAGCACAGGCTCCGGACGCGCAGGCTCAGCGGCCATGGCTCACGGGCCCAGCCGCTCCGCGGCATGTGGGATCGTCCCGGACCGGGGCACGAACCCGTGTCCCCTGCATCGGCAGGCGGACTCTCAACCACTGCGCCACCAGGGAAGCCCATCACTTGAATTTCTTTGAAGTAGATGAGTTCAATCCTGCAAAGATTTCCCTGTCACATTTATTTCTTTATGCCTACTGCTCTCCCACAACCCCCCCCAAGAGCTCTTCTCAATGCAAATTTAAATGTAGCATTTGATGCAGTCTTTTTCACTTGATAACCTGAAAGCAGGATTAGTCCTGAGCAAAACAGTGTCATCCAGAAAAACAAAAGAATGGATTTTTTACATGAGAAAATGTAACTCCAGCCCCTACTCATACAGAACAGGCTGTACTAGAACGACTGCGTGTCCTCAGGATGCTTCAAGGATTGGCTACACTGATGGTCTTCCATTCTTTGCTCTTCCTATCTTCTAACCTAAAACATCAACCAGAAAATGTTTTTCTCTTAATAGTTTTAACCTCATTCGTATTTGAATGCAACTGCTTAATTGTTTAACATACATAGGGAGAGAATTTTGTCCTGTGGTTTTTAGATTAAGTACATCCATATGAATATCCTGCCACTTGGCCATTCACGTAGGCTAAAGTAAACCTAATTATCTGGCAAAATTTAATTTCCTTACTTTCATGAGTCACACAAATGATGCATCCGATGTCAGCGATAAAGAGATTGAGCTAGATTTTATGTAGGGTAGGGCTTTTTCATTACTTGTGGTTGTTTCATTTTGAAATCCCCTCCCTCTTGAAGCAGAGTCCAACTCTCACCACCAAACTGAAAATTCTAGATACTCTCTTTCCACCCATGCCCCACAGATAGGGCACTAGGGCACAGCTGAAGGACTTTGGCTCTGCCAACCACAAGCACTCACTTCCTGCTGTGAACAGGAAGCGAATGAGGTAAAATGGGAGGGAAGGCATGAACCAGTTCTGGTGAACGTTTACAGCCACAGCAGTGCCCACTGTCCAGAGATGGTGATGGTGACATCTTCGTATGGTTAGATATTTTGAGATAGCTTGCATTGTTCACAGCTGCATAGCTTTCAAACTGGGTTAGGTGGCTTTCTTAGAGTTTCTGTTTGCTTAAATTAGCCACACAATTGGCTAATATATGTTGCTTGCAAATAAGAATTCTGACTGGTATTCTGCATTTCTGTTTGCTCTTATATTTCAGTTTTGGGACTTCTAGAGCAAGAAAACACACAACAATCCCTGATTTTGGAAATGCATGTTATTCTAACGCAAATAATTATAAGCTCCCCCAACTGTTTGCATGGATAGGTGTGTTTTCTGGACGGCTGCAAAGAAAGGATGAATAGAGTCAATTTTACGCCATCTAGAAAATGCTCGTATAAATTTTTGACACAAAGATAATGATGGGGACCTTTGAAAGTCATGATAGAATTTGCTTCTAGGGAATAGTCTACCCTTAGGTCAGGGTATTCTTGCTGGGGAAGAAGAGAAATTCTTACTGGAGACCACAGTTACCCCTGAAAGTCACTGTCCTTGTTTTTGGCTGAAGGTCTATTTTATGCATACTTATATCTAATCTCCTGAGGAGATTATCCTCTGAGAAGATGTCTCCTGGAGGAAAATCCTTTAGAAAATTCTCATCATTCTCTTGTGAAATTGGTTTCCATTAGTTAGTAGCTAGAATGGGATCAACAGTCTTAACTTGGATGTGGCTTTCAGAAACTCTTTTAAGCCATTTCATCTTTTAAGAAGCTCAGACTAAACATTCAACAACCCTTTTCCTACACCATTTAAAACTCTTACAGCATATTACCATCCCAACCAGATATTGGCGGTATACCATTCAAGGTCTATTCCATAAGGACTTAGTCCCAACACAGAACATTTCTAACAGACGTTTTCACCAGACCTCAGATATGACTGAAAAGGACTCCATGTAAGTAAAAGCACCTGTATCCACATCACAGACATACCAAACTTTTAGGTATCCGTTTCCTGTTTGAAGAGTTGACAACAACTGCTCATTAGATAACAAACAAAAATTCAACCCCCCAGACCAGCTTACCCTTGGTAAACATTCTTATTTGATATTCATAACCCTCAGCCCCGTCATCATTATCTTTTGGTCACCACCACCACCACCACCAGCGTCATTACAGTCATTATAGCTTAATGTTTACATTTAACCAAAGGCAGGGATTTTCAAAGCACACCCCCCCACCACCGGAAAAAGAACTCCAGGAGACCAACAGTTCTAGATTAGGGCTCTCTTTAAGTTAATTGCTCAAAAATATTTCTTTAGTCTCCTAAGCAATAAAAAATTATTGCTCTACCTTCAAAGGAACTTAAGTGTAGTGCTGTCCAATAGAAGTTTCTGTAACAGTGGGAATGTTCTACATCTGCAGTGCCCAATAAGGAAACCACGACCCACATGTGGCTTTTGAGTGCCTGGACTATGGTTAGTATAACTGAAAAAATGAACTTTTATTTTATTCAATGGTACTTAATTTAAATTTTAAAAAGCAAGCATGGCTACTGGCTGCTCTATCAGATGATGTAAATTTAGTGAACTATTGCTAAGAAGGTAACTTTAGAGAGGGTCACAAAATATTTGTCATTATATTATTTCCCACTCTTTTAACATGTGTTGTTTAGGATGAAAATAATATGGTTAATTAATAAATTTCTGTTTCATGATGAAACAATTGAAATGTTACCATTAATAGATGAAAAGATTGTGAGTTTTATCCCCATTAATTAATTCTTTTTGGTTTCATATGTAAAAATATAGAAGGGACATTTATATATTTATAAATTTATATGTATATTTACAACCTTTATAAAAAATATGCTGTAAATGCATATTATTATTCATTTGTTGCCCATTCCTGTGATGACAGCTTCATTGGGATTTAATAATTTGGTCAAATTTAGCAGTCATTGGCATCCAATGAGATGGAGATGGGTAGGGTATCAGTTATCCCAAGATGCTGTGTAAACAACCCACCTTCGATTTTTTGATAAAAGTTAAGCTTTACGGCATCAATGCAGTTCTATAAAAGTCAGCATGGATACTTCCCTCCGGCTTCTAGCTCATGTGGAATAGTAGTATGTAAAAAAGCTTTCCCTAGTTGTCATGTCTCTGTGGGTTTTATTTGCTTGGGAATGACTGAATCTAGGTATCAGAAATTATTTTACGAAAGACCACCTCAAATGACAATTACTTATTTGACACTTTCTTTATCCCTACAAATAATATGATTCCTCCTTCTGAAGTGCTCAGTAACTTACCAGTCACAAAAATACGTTATAGTAGTTATATGTTTATCGTATTTCTTGAGTACACTATAAGCAACTTGAGAGAAAAGGCTGTGTCTTGCACATCGTTATGTTATCCACATGGACTGAGAGTGCCCTTCTAGCAGCAGCTATGCCAGAAGTGTGGGTACAGTTGAATTACGTGTGATACTGTGATACTGTACCAAACTCATAATCCTTCTTTTAGAGAATTCCCTTTAACCTAGTGTGAAGTCTATGCATTCATGAAGGAAAGAGTAGTCAGTTGTTTATTACCCAGGAAAACGTCCATGAACATATCAAATGCTTTCCTCATCATCTTGGACGTAGCTATGTTCCAGGAGGGTTTGTCTGGAGGATTTTGTAAAAATAAGAACAGATATCTTACTAATCTGTGCCAAACCCCAGGTGTTCAACAGGAGTTTCAAACAGCATTCTCAGGAGTACTTCTAAATACTACTTCCTATGGAAACAGGCAGGGAGACCATCTAAATAGAGCATGCTTTTGCTATAACTGTTGATCATTTTTTGTTTTTTTAATTAATTTATTTATTTGGCTGTGTTGGGTCTTCGTTGTTGCGCGGGCTTTCTCTAGTTGCGGCGAGCGGGGTCTACTCTTCGTTGTGGTGCACGGGCTTCTCATCGCGGTGGCTTCTCTTGCTGCGGAGCACGGGCTCTAGGAGTGTGGGCTTCAGTAGTCGTGGCTCGTGGGCTCTAGAGTGCAGGCTCAGTAGTTGTGGCGCACAGGCTTAGTTGCTCTGCGGCATGTGGGATCTTCCCGGACCAGAGTTCGAACCCGTGTCCCCTGCATTGGCAGGCGGATTCTTAACCACTGCATCACGAGGGAAGTCCCTATTGATCATTTTTTAATCCACAGTTAGTTAATAAGAAACATGTGTTTGTTAACAAGAGAATATTTTTACTGGGAACAATATTTTATATGGGAAATTTTAGATGGATTTAAAAGAGAAACAGATTTTTATATGGACTAATCACACAAAAAGTCCCCAGCCAGAATAAACAAATAAGACCTTAATTTTGTCAATCCCTTCCATACCAAAAACATAAAAGCTCTTTGAATTTTACCTCAATTAAATTACCTTAACCCGTACATACCTTAATTAAGTCATATTTTAATCCTATGATAAACTCACATGCTATAAATTGTACCTTGATTTGGTAATAAGGATCTAAACAAAAAATTATCAAAATGGACTGGTGACTGCATTAAACTCAGCCATTTACATTTGGATTTGGAGAATTTTTGATGCCTGTATTCTCCCTTTTTCTGCTCTCCCCTGGAAGAGATATTAATAAGCAGTGACACTCCCAAAAAAGATTAAAGAACCAAAAGGAATGAACCCTAAAAATCAAACAGATGGTAGTAACAGCAATAACACAGAGGCTGGGGCAATACACAGCCTAAAAAATATGTTAGATGTAAGCCATAAACACAAACTAAGTTCCGAGATCCTAAATTAAGCTGAGATCCTAAATTAAACTGAGATCAGCATGAATTACTGAGGCCTTGAGAGCCTTAGAAATTAATTCTGAAAGTTCTTTTTCAAGATTTGATTAACAAGTAGGAGAGACAACACAGAGTGGTACAGATGTAGGGAAGCAGAAACGTAAAATACAAAGCATCTTCCACAGCCCCAGCTTTGTTTAGGGGAGAATGAGTCTTGCCAGATGGAGGACTGCTATACTTGTAATTTTACTGTGGCATGTGCTAGAAAGATAAAAAAAAAAAAAAAAAAAAAAAATGAAAGCACTGAAAATGTCACACAGTGCAAAAGGCTTGTATGAAAAGGTACAGAGCCTTCTTTCAGCAAAAAGTCTACAAAAGCTTTTCAAATTGTTGCCTCATAACAGCTGCAGTGGTTTGATTCCTTAAATTCAAAAGATTTTCTCTTGTCTGCGATCAAAGACAGGAGCTGACTTGCTAACCCACAAACCAAACAGACACGGAGGCGTGAGGTCCACCCAGGCCTCACTTCCATCTGGAGACGGACCACGTCCAGCATGTTAACCTGGAGCTGAGGCGGAGGCCCTTGCCCTCTGCTTCCAAGCAGGGCAGTAAGAGCCGCAGTATCCCTGTGGCTGCAGGAGTGCCTTCCTGACCCGGATCTGCTGGGCAGACCACAGCCACATAAGGGACAGCCACTGCAAGGCAGCATCCAATGTTGCCTAGAAATGGCACTCTTAAATGTATTTTTAAGTTTACTTATATTCTTCCAATTTCCTTGTTCCTTCAGAAAGCAGAACATTTCAAATATTGATTACCCTTTGAGGGAAATGAACACAAACAAATGGTTTTCACTCTCTCAGAGCACAACAATATAATTGGACCTTGTTCCTTTCTTAATTCATTACATGATTTTTTTCCTTCTCTACTGTCTTATAAGGACTCATATTTTTGTATTGAATGTAATGATATAAACTTATAATGATAAGAGTGACGTTTGTCTACTGCTAGGCACTGTGGCGGTGCCTTAATAAATGGCCCCATATAATCCTCATAGTGGGATTGTATGGTAGACACTGTTATTACCTACATTCTATAGATGTGGCAGCTGAGGGGCACAGAGATTAAATACATTATCTGAGGTCACGCACTGGATTTAAGAACGGCTGGTATAAGCCAGTGTTCATATCACTGTGCTTTCATAATCTTACTTCAACTTGTCATCTTAGTCCCTGATAACTTAGTAAACAACATAGTATGGAGGTAAGAGCATGATAAAATGGAGGGTTTAAATTAACCAGCATATACAATACGTGTGTCATATATTTACCAGTAATCTTTCTGTATCTACATTTTTAATGAAAGGGTCAAATGACTGCAAGACCCAATACCCTAAACCTTCCTGCATGGGAAGAAACAAGATACTTGAAACTTAAAAGAAAATAACACAATGCGTACTATGCTGTATAGACTACAGGAGAAAAGTGTTTTTAAATAACTAAGTGAAAAGAATAAAAATCGAGATGGAGAGAGAGACAGAACAGGATTTAGGAAAAGATCTCATATGTGGGTCAGAAGCCCTAGACAAGAGACCCGTTTTTAGCTTTTACGACAAGTGGGGCCTGAAACAAGTTACTTCAACTCTGTGGATTTAAGTTGACTTCACATAAGAAATAGATAATCACTAAAGCTCTTAATTTGCAGCTTTTAATTCTGCAATTATACATTTTAATGTAAGGAATCCACTTCATGGCCAAAATTCCACTTACCATTGATCATGAGATGTGATGATGAGTGAATCTCTGTAAAGCTTAGAGTCAACAAGGCCCAGAGCTGTCCTTCAGGACTCCCCTGGCTCTTTCTCCCAGCTTCTTCCCACCATGAGAGTGGACCCCCTGAAGCTGCCCTAAATTACTCCTTCCTCACAATTTTTTTTTTGGCAGTACACGGGCCTCTCACTGTTGTGGCCTCTCCCGTTGCGGAGCACAGGCTCCGGACGCGCAGGCTCAGCGGCCATGGTTCACGGGCCCAGCCGCTCCGTGGCATGTGGGATCTTCCCAGACCGGGGCAAGAACCCGAGTCCCCTACACCGGCAAGCGGACTCCCAACCACCGCGCCACCAGGGAAGCCCCTTCCTCACAAATTTGGGCAGCTCCCTAATCTGAACAGAATGTTTACCTCTCTTGTGTTCTGTGTTCTGCTTTGACATTCCCAGTTTATCTATGAGTTTGACATAAAACTGTCTGTATCAGTATTATTTCCTACTTCGAATTCCAAGATTCCAGGGATTGGATGGGGTCCATGGCAACATTCTTTGCCTATGTTGTTTGTACCTGAAAGAGTTTCATTTTATAAAATGTCTCAAATATTAACCAGGTTCTTTGATAAAGAGAAATTTCCCTCCAGTTGTGGTCATTTACAATTAGTTACGGTCCATAGAAAGGTAAGTACAGAAAGTGAGTGTTTTGGAACTTTTTGTAACAATTTGATAATGCACAGCATTCCTGTGTCTGATCAAGGGAGTCACTCGTTGAACAAGAGTCATCACTTCGTTGGAGTGTTTTAGAACTCCGTGATGAGCTGTGTGTGGCAGGCGTGAGCTTTGTACAGTCATGTGCGGGGGACCACCAGGGGTTGTGATGTACTGGAAAAAAGTGAGGCCATAAGCACGGATAGTTTGCAAAGCACTGCCCTGTAGCACACATTCCCGTCATAGAGACCTCTAACGACTTTTCTTTTTTTTTTTACATCTTTATTGGCGTATAATTGCTTTACAATGGTGTGTTAGTTTCTGCTTTATAACAAAGTGAATTATACATATACATATGTTCTACATATGTATATACATATACATATGTTCCCATATCTCTTCCCTCTTGCGTCTCCCTCCCTCCCACCCTCCCTATCCCACCCCTCCAGGCGGTCACAAAGCACCGAGCTGATCTCCCTGTGCTACGCGGCTGCTTCCCACTAGCTATCTACCTTACGTTTAGTGGTATATATGTGTCCATGCCTCTCTCTCGCCTTGTCACAGCTTACCCTTCCCCCTCCACATATCCTCAAGTCCATTCTCTAGTAGGTCTGTGTCTTTATTCCTCTCTTACCCCTAGGTTCTTCATGACATTTTTTTTTTCTTAAATTCCATATATATGTGTTAGCATACGGTATTTGTCTTTCTCTTTCTGACTTACTTCACTCTGTATGACAGACTCTAGGTCCATCCACCTCACTACAAATAACTCTATTTTGTTTCTTTTTATGGCTGAGTAATATTCCATTGTATATATGTGCCACATCTTCTTTATCCATTCATCCGATGATGGACACTTAGGTTGTTTCCATCTTCGGGCTCTAGCGACTTTGGCTCCCCGCTATGGTTGGCTACACTGGCTGGATTAAAAGCCTCCTCTGAAGTTTTTAAATGAAAACAATAGCTCAAAAGATTGCCATGCAGGGCTTCATGCAAGGGGACGGAATTTTTTCCTGCAATTACAAGTATTGCTCCAAAGCAAAGGAAGTAAATTGATCAGTGTAAAAGATACAGCATGCTAGCAGTTTTTTCTGATGTTGTTTTATCAAAGTTTGCTAAGTTCAATGCCTGGAACACAGTTAACTTTGGGACGACTGATGTTATCTATAGAAATTAGGATGTCCATTTCAGGCAGTAAATGAAACCCATTTATGTCACCCTTCAAGGCAACATTAATTTCCCGCTTCGCCCTATCAATGCTTCCATCAAGACCATTCAGATGTTCTCAAAGGCATCAGGCTCATTTGCACTTCTTAGCTGGAGTTATTACCAAGGATAAGACAGTGTTGAAAGATTCAAAATTCACTGGCGTCTTTGCATTTGGAAAAGAGGACTTTCAATCACTCCGGAACAGGGCTCCCTGATTTCAGCCAGGTGTAAAGTTCACCTGGAGGAAAGCATTGCAGCATATTCGATTTCACTGCGCCATACTTTCCTCCTTTCCCTCCCCACTTCCTCCTCAGTACATCAAGGGCCACGGCTTGATATGGGGGGCAAACTCTGCACTTAAGGTACAGACCAGGTGATATGTTTTGAAAATACCTCCTTCTCAAAAGCGGATATGCCGTGGCCTACTTGGCTGAAGACAGGAGTTGTGACTACATTTATACACAGATTCGTTTCCAGATGAAATCTCTTCAATGGCCGATAGGACCTTACGTGGGCCACAGGCCTCATCAGAGAGCGTGGTGGAAGGAAGAGAGTTCAGCTACCAACTCTGTGACTGACGGTGGTGATGGAGGGGTGGAGTTGTAAAGAGAAATACATTTTTAATCCTTTATATTGTTTTAATGTTGGGGGAGGTAGTGGGTCTGGAAAAGTAAGAGGGCCCAGGCCGCGCTGAATAAAAATGTTGAACTTTGGAGAATCAAAATCACTGGAATCTCAGAGTTGAGAGGAAGCTTAAAGGTCATCTACTCAACTTCACATGCACACTGGAAACTGCTACAGCGTCCTCAACAGTGTCCTTGAAGCTCACCCACGTTATCCTCTTGAATTCAAGTTCTTCCTTAAGTGCCAGATTTCCCTGTACCTTCTGCTCATTAATTCTGGTTGTATCCACTGGAACCAAACATCAACAAAATCCCTTTTCTAACTGACAACTACATACCTATTAGAAGCAGTCTGCCACGCTCTCCAGAGTCCAATATATTCTTTTTTTTTTTTAACAGATCTTTATTGGAGTATAATTGCTGCACAATACCGTGTTAGCTTCTGTTGCACAACAAAGCGAATCAGCCATATGCATACAAATGTCCCCATAACCCCTCCATCTTGAGCCTCCCTCCCACCGCCCCATCCCACCCCTCTAGGTCATCGCAAAGCACCGAGCCGAGCTCCCTGTGCTATGCTGACGCTTCCCACCAGCCAACTATTTTACACTCCGTAGTGTACATATGACGATGCTACTCTTACTTCGCCCCAGCTTCACCCTCCCACCCCATGTCCTCAAATCCATTTTCTAAGTCTAACTCTTTACTCCTGCCCTGCAACTAGGTTCATCAGAACCATTTTTTTTTTTTTAGATTCCATATATATGTGTTAGCATACAGTATTTGTTTTTCTCTTTCTGACTTACTTCACTCTGTATGACAGACTCTAGGTCCATCCACCTCACTACAAATTACTCAATTTCATTTCTTTTTATGGCTGAGTAATATTCCATTGTATATATGTGCCACATCTTCTTTATTCATTCATCTGTCGATGGACATTTAGATTGGTTCCACGTCCTGGCTATTGTAAATAGTGCTGCAATGAACACTGTGGTACATGTCTCTTTTTGAATTATGGTTTTCTCAGGGTATATGCCCAGTAGTGGGATTGCTGTGTCGTATGGCATTTCTATTTTTAGTTTTTTAAGGAAACTCCATACTGTTCTCCATCGTGGTTGTATCAATTTACATTCCCACCAACAGTGCAAGAAGGTTCCCTTTTCACCACACCCTTTCCAGCATTTACTGTTTCTAGATTTTTTGATAATGGCCATTCTGACTGGTGTGAGGTGATACCTCATTGTAGTTTTGATTTGCATTTCTCTAATAATTAGTGATGTTGAGCATCTTTTCATAACAGAGTTGGAGGAGTCAGGCTCTCTGACTTCAAACTACACCACAAAGCTACAGTAATCAAGACAGTATGGTACTGACACAAAAACAGAAATATAGATCAATGGTACAAGATAGAATGCCCAGAGATAAACCCTCGCACAACATATTCTTAATCTACAAAATTCCCCAAGTGAAGTGCCCTGACCAGCAGTATAAGCGTCACCTTCTAACTTACTAGAAAGGCAAAACCTCAGGTCTCACTATAAACCTACTGAATCGGGAATGCTGGAGCCAGAATTCAGCCTGCGCTGGTTTCACAAACTCTCCAGGTGATTCCAATGCACACTAGGGCTTGAGAACTGAGCTAGGAAATCCTGAAAAGGAAGGAGAGGGGAAGCCAGGGAAGAGGAATGTGTTCATCAAGGTAGCTGGAGGATGTTGAGTAGGAAGCTCTATCCAGCGCCAAGGGCACTGCAGTTATAACCAAGAAGTGATAGGATGGGAGGAGGGGCTACATCCAGACAGAAAAGGACTGAGTCTCAAATAGAAAAAAAGGAATCTTCTGCCTTTATCATCTTTCAAATTGCTGAACGCAGGCGGTGGGAGGCTGAAGTGATGCCCGCATGCCTCCGTCTTCTTTTCTCAATCCCAAATCTCCAGTTATGACTGTTTGCGTCCGAATTAAATGAGATAAATTACATGCAGTGCCCGGCCCCCAGTAGGTAATCAGTAAATGTCATTATCACAATCACTTTTCAGGCTACTGATTTTCTTTTTTTTCATCAAAAACATTTTGAAGGAGCTACCTATTTCTATTTCCTCACACCTACTCTCCTTACTACTTGAACTCTGGCGACTATCTACAGACCTTACCAATAATTCATTAGTTTTCAAATTAGCAGGGTTCCTTGACGTTTCTAACATTAACCCATTGAGCACTTCCATCTTGGTGTATTATCTCTTAGCTGTTATAACACCCCCTTGTTCTGTTTGCCCACTGCTCCCATGATTGCCCCTAGACACTATGTCTGCAGTCGCCTTTTTTTTCGTTTCCCATGAATGTAAACATTCACCATTCCTCCCTCTATAACTACCACTTTTTTGGTGACATGATCATGCTTACCACTTTGGCCATCACTTTTTAAAGAAATTTCTAAATTTCTATTTACCCTATCCTGCTCTTTTTCCAAATCCACACTGCTATACCTGCCTGCTAGACATTTACACTGGATGACCCAGCAAAAGCAAACTAAAGTTAATTAAAATCCAGCTCCTCGTATTTTCCTCTCACCTCTGACTAAATTCCTCCCTTCTGAATACTCCCTTGCTGGTAACGGAATGCTTTCTGGGGTTCCAGGCTTGAAAGACCACAGTCGTATTTTGCTCTTTTTTAATCTTTTCCCAGCATTTACTCATGTGTTTCTGCCCCACTCAGCCCTTCATCACCTCTGACCTGTACTACAGGAACGGCTCTCTCAGGCTCAAACCCCCTCCCGAGACTCACTGCAAGTAGGGCTGCACGGCTGATCTTCCTGAACACAGTGGTGCCGTGTTGCTCTCCTTCCCCAGAGACTGATATCTACCTCCACCCCTTTGCTCATGTCTCTCTCTGCGTATGAAATGCCCCCCATCCCCCCCCACTATGTCCCCACCCCAAACTCGCCCCACTTTTGTGTCTTCACTCCTTTGTCACCACCTCCATGGAGCGTCTCCTATTCACCTCCAACAAGACATGATCTTGATCCTACAGCAGTCAGGTGGCCCCCACCCTACAACCCTGCCACTCGCTAGGCCTGCACATGGCCTTACTAAATCTCCTTGAAGCCGATCACGTTCTCTGTGCAGTTTCGTAACAGCCATAGCGCCGCGCACAATACCTATGAGTGCTCAGTCCAGTAATGCCTGTGGGATTGGATTTTTAAGTTCTGCATTTGACCACCTTAAAGACTGCAGCAGCAAATTAGCCAAATCAAATGATGGAAGGAGCTCAGCTGGGGAAGCAGAGAGTTTGTTATTTTCCCAGGCATCGCCCATCTGCCTACACTGCAGTTCTAATCCATGCCCTTCTAATGACTGATCACTTGAGAGCAAAATCATGCTGGGCTGAGGGCAGTGATTCCTCCCACCTTCTGGGTAAACACACGTTGAAACACATCTGTTTACACAAAAGGTTGCATATTTGCTTTTTTTTTCCATTCTGGGAGAATAATCCAGCACAATTCTATCTGTCTACAGTCAAATCCGAACTGAACATGGAGGCTACAGGAGGCATCATTTCCTAAATCCATTTGTACCCACATGAACTTGTATCCTTGTGGGTATCTCATCGTGTGTACAACGTAAGTTTACCTTGGAGCCTGACAGCTGCATTATTTACTCTGAAACATTAACGTAAAACTGGTTTGTCATTGGAGCTCAACAGATATAAAAGAATCTGTAATAAAATAATCATAACGTTCATTCCCGTAATAGACATCAAGGGCAGGATTGTGAATGCTCTGGACGTCATGCACCTAACTGTATGAAGTAAAGTTAACACATGAAAACGATGTAGCTTCCAGGGGATACAACGAAAGTGGCTTTGCTGACATTTCCACCTCTGCCTGCCTCCTCGACAAGTGAGCTGGTTCTCATCAGCTGCCAGCCAGGACTAAAGGGAAACAGTCTTCTCAGCCCAGCCCAGCCCAGAAGCCCTGTGTCACATTTAGAGAAGTGAGGAGTGCAGGCAAGCTGGGTCCATACTACAGCCTTCCGAATTTTCAATGCTAGACTGCATTTCAAACAGAGAAGGTTTAATATTTCAAGTTCTATGTGTTCCTGAAAAGATATACAGAACTCAGCTCTCTGCAATGTGGCGTACATTCGATTTTCTCTCTCTCCACGGTACAGGAGAACCCACAACCAGGCTCCTGCATGGCCCCAGGCTGCAGGAAAGCGCAGGGAGGCTCATCCAGCCCCTGGGGAGGGATTTCCTGGTTCTGGGCTCTGCCCACAATGTCCGCTGGCTGTTTCTCCGGCAGAATCCAAACACCTAACTTCCGGGAGAGACGGACATCGGGGATAGCCTCAATCTGCATTTTTCCTTCTCATTATGTTAATCTTACTGCCTAGTGTTGGCAAGCAGAATGCGTAAAATCCTCCCTCCTGCTCTCTTCTGTGAGAGAGGGAACCGCAGCTGGAGAAGGGCTACTGACTGCAGATCTGTCAGATACCTTCCTACCGCTGTTTCTTTTTTTCTTTTTTTTTTTTAAGTATATATTTTTAACATCTGTATTGGAGTATAATTGCTTTAGAATGGTGTGGTAGTTTCTGCTGTATAACAAAGTGAATCAGCTATACATATACATATATCCCCATATCCCCTCCCTCTTGCGTCTCCCTCCCACCTTCCCTATCCCACCCCTCTAGATGGACACAAAGCACCGAGCTGATCTCCCTGTGCTATGCGGCTGCTTCCCACTAGCCATCTGTTTTACGTTTGGTAGTGGATATATGTCCATGCCACTCTCTCACTTCATCCCAGCTTACCCTTCTCCCTCCCTGTGTCCTCAAGTCCATTCTCTATGTCTGCATCTGTCTTTATTCCTGTCCTGCCCCTAGGTTCATGAGAACCTTTTTTTTTTCTTTTAGATTCCATATATATGTGTTAGCATTTGGTATTTGTTTTTCTCTTTCTGACTTACTTCACTCTGTATGACAGACTCTAGGTCCATCCACCTCACTACAAGTAACTCAATTTCATTTCTTTTAATGGCTTAGTGATATTCCATTGTATAAATGTGCCACATCTTCTTTACCCATTCATCTGTTGATGGACACCTAGTTTGCTTCCATGTGCTGGCTATTGTAAATAGTGCTGCAGTGAACATGGTGGTACCTGACTCTTTTTGACATTTCTCCAAAGAAGATATACAGATTGCCAACAAACACATGAAAGGTTGCTCAACATCACTAATCATTAGAGAAATGCAAATCAAAACTATAATGAGGTATCACCTCACACCGGTCAGAATGGCCATCATCAGAAAATCTACAAACAAGAAATGCTGGAGAGGGTGTGGAGAAAAGGGAACCCTCTTGCACTGTTGGGAATGTAAATTGATACAGCCACTATGGAGGACAGTATGGAGGTTCCTTTAAAAACTAAAAATAGGGCTTCCCTGGTGGCACAGTGGTTGAGAGTCCTCCTGCCGATGCAGGGGACACGGGCCCGTGACCCGGTCCGGGATGATCCCACATGCCGCGGAGCGGCTGGGCCCGTGAGCCATGGCCGCTGAGCCTGTGTGTCCGGAGCCTCTACTCCGCAACAGGAGAGGCCGCAACAGGAGAGGCCACATCAGTGAGAGGCCCGCGTACCGCAGAAAAAAAAAAAAAAAACAACTAAAAACTAAAAATAGAACTACCATACGACCCAGCAATCCCACTACTGGGCATATACCCTACCTCCGTTTCTTGACTATTTTAAAACATTCTCAAATGGCATACGCATTCACAAGGCTTTTGGCGTGCTTTGTTTACCCACACACCCTGGCTAATGACAAATGAAAGAAGTCATCATCAAGGACTTTTTTTCAACCTTTGAGATTTAATGCCATTATAAAGTCAAACTGAAACATTCAGCAGGTTAAGAAATAAAGACATTCTGGTGGAATCATAGGTACACCATGACCTAAACAGAGAGAGAGAGAGAGAGAGAGAGAGAGAAACCAAGACAGAGACAAAAGAGCCACAGAAGGAGAAGAAGGGACAAGGAGGAAGGGAGGGGAAGAGGAAGAGAGAGAAAACATTAAAGAACTCATTACGTGGTCTTAGCATAAAGTGAAGTGTGGCACCCATATTCTTTCTGTAGTCCGAGGGCCCAGACTGAAGGAAACAGGGAGAAACAGCCTCTGGAACTGGATGACTTGGTGGTTCACGTCACGGGAGTTTAGGAGGAAAGCCCGCACATCCTCTCCCGCTCTGGCTGCCTGACCTCAGTGTTCCAGCACCAGGGGCCAGAAGCAGGGCCCTCTGGCCCAGGAGTGACGCTGTGAGGCTGCTCCTCAACAAAGCCTTTCCCGTGGAGTCTTCCTGCAGGCCCCTCACAACACGTATATCTCCCTTCTTCAAATGTCTGCCGACGGCCCTAATAGCAGAGTGTGGGGAAAAGGCTTTGCATCCAGACAGACCTGAGATCAAACCTGGGTTTGTTTAGCCACGTTCACATGGGCAAGTCACAAAACCTCCCTAATCCTTATTTTCATCTGTAAAATGGAAGTAACAAAATGCCACTCCAGGGTTGCTGGAACAGTCTCAGACATTGCATTTAAAGCATTCAGTCTAGTCAGGTCAGATGGTTACAACCCGGGATGGATTCCAGCCTGGTTTTCCCTCTTGGAAAACTGACTTACTATACATGGTTGCTCTGAGTACATGCCTTACCCAAAAGGGTGGTTGTTAAAATGATCACGCAATTTAGGATTTTCTATGCATGTATTTATCATAGATTTTCAATATTAAAAAAAATCTTATAAGCCACCTAGTTAGAGTTCACATCCAAAGCTGGAATTCCTTGTGCAATAACCTTGATTAATTATTGCATGCATTCATAATATTGAGCCAGTTTGTTGGGGACCTAAGAAGATGATAAATGTGAAATGAGGCATGTGATTCCTGGGCTGCTCGTTTATGCAAGTCCTGGAACCAGAGTGCCTGGCTGCTTCTGCAGGCCCTGACTCTTCAATACATCTTTTGTGCTGCAATTTCCACTGCTAGCTGTGCAGATCTCCTCCAGACCCTGAAAACTCAAGAGTCTAGTGTACTAGCTCAAAAAGCCCATTTTTCGTAATCCCTTAAAATATATTAAATTCCCTAGACATGACTTCAAAGCTGGAAGGGATGTAGCTGAGAAATGCTGAAAGATGGAAACACAAAATTTAAGAGATCCTGCATATCTCTTACGTGTCAGGCGTTCGGCTGGCAGCTGTCGGGGAGCACAGGCAACAGGAACATCCTCCCTGCTCTATGAAACTAATACCCAATGACCTGCGTTGACAACCCTCTGAACGGGGATCACGTGTAAATCAAAATAAATAACATCTAGGCAGCAGGATAAAAGTTAAGATAAACCTACAAAAAACAAGATTTCAAACTACGAAGGGAATACTGTTTCTTCTTGGTGTTTTATATAGCACAGCAGCTTCATACACCTCATACGATCTCTTTAAAACTAAAGCTCTTACCAAAGAAAACGAAAGCCCTAACTTGATAAGATACATGCACCCCAGCGTTCACTGCAGCTCTGTTTACAATAGCCAAGACATGGAAGCAACCTAGGTGTCCAGAGATGGATTAATGGATAAAGAAGATGTGGTACATACATATACCACATGTATATGGTATATATATATGATATATACCACATTTCTGGTATATATGTATACACCACACAAGATGTACATATATATGTGTGTGTGTGTGTGTGTACACAATGGAATATTATTCAGCCTTTAAAAATGAAGCCTTGCCTTTTGTGACAACATAGATGGACATAAAGGGTGTCATGCCAACTGAAGCAAGTCAGACAGAGAAAGAAAAATACCATATGATCTCACTTATGTGTGGAAACTAAACACAAAACAAATGAACAAACACAGAAACAGTCTCATAAACACAGAGAACACACCGATGGTTGCCAGAGGGATGGAGTTGGAGGATATGTGAAATAGGTGAATGGGATTAAGAGGCACTAACTTCCTGTTACAAAGTACATAAGCCACAGGGATATAACGTACAGCAAAGTGAATACAGTCCATAGTATTGTAATAACTTTGTAGGGTGACATGGTAATTTTACTTATGGTGAACATTTCATAATGTATAAAAATACTGAATCGCTATGCTGTGCACCTGAAGCTAATATGACATTGTAAGTCAGTTACACTTCAATTAAAAACTAAACAAATACACAAATAACGTGCCTACCAACTATTCCAGTATCACATCCTTTATTACCCTTAGCCACATTCAACCTCTTCTTACTCATCCCATACAACGCCTTTGACAGTGGTGTTCTCTCTTAATAAGTTTCTGTCTCACTTTCTTTTTCGTCCCTTTAAGCCCCCAAGTTCAGTATGGTAATCTCTTACACTTGGTTTGAAATACTCTTTAAATATCTTGTGCTTTCATTCATTCAGCAAATAGTTTAATTATTAGATGCCTAATATGTAACAGGTAGAAGAGAGACAATCTTTGTCATCATTGAACTGTGTACACACACACACACCTATGCACATGCACACCCATCAACACATACATATATTTTGTGATAAGAATAAAGGGTGACACAAGAAAATTTTAAGAACCTTAAACTGGACTGGTCAACCTTTGAGCTTGTCAGGTATTACTTGCATGACAAAAGATAGGTCAAATATGCAAATATATGAGGAAGGAAATGCATTTTCTTGAGTTACTGAGTAACAATCAAAACAAAAAGCACATTTTAAATGTTTTCCAAATGGAAAACTCTAGAATTTTCTCTAGGGATTATATATGACAGTCAGCATTATAGATTGAATTGTGAGTTGAAAGTGAAATAGCCCTAATGAAAGCATAGAAGGAAATCACATTTGAAAGCTAAAGATTCATATTGATATTCCTTCAGTATAGTGCCTGCTTCCATTCTGAATCCTAGAAAACATTTCAACTCTTCTTACTTAAAAAACAGAAACTTTCAGGTATCAAGCTTAAGGTCTCACCTGTGAAGTACATTTCTGAATTCAAGTAACACCTTTAATCATTTAATTGGTTCCTGTCATGAAATACCGCCCCAAATGTCTCTTACCTACAGCTCATGCACACATCAGAAATAGTCAATTAATTAATTACTTAATTAAAATTAGTAAGTATCATTTGCGTTGGAATTAAATTTGGCCATGGCCATTTGGCCACGTATTTAGGACAATCTTTCTTATCCCACCTTTCCTTACCAAAGTGCTCTCTCCCCAAATTCTTGTAGTGGATATTTCTAATTTGTAGAGAACCACTAGCTACTCTAAACACTGGAGAATTACAGAATTACTTCCTATCTGTAAGGTAGAGCTAGGGTTAGTCAGGTATAGAAGCCATAGGTTTATCAAGTATGATTTCAAACAGAGAGTGAAATTGCAGTGGTATATATCACCTAAAGCAATAGAATAGCTGGCCTGCATTATTCTTCTGATATCTAATTTTAGGGCTTTAAAATGAGGACTTATCATTATTAGCTCTAGACCACTGACTCATAAAACTAAAAAAGTTCTCAGTTACTCAGTGTTCTAACTGAATGATAAAATCCATTAAATACAGAAAGTATAGGCAATGATGCTAAAGTTACATTGTCTCTCTTCCCACCATACTTACCCTGACATCCCAAAAATTCATTTTAAATTGTGTAATGTCAATATATTTTTGACATAAGGTTTTTTTTTGGTCATTAGGGAAAGGAGTAATTAATTAAGAATTTTAAACATACAGTTCACCCTCCTTACCCTAGGATGCAGAACCCACAGATACACAGGGCCCACTGCAAGGGACCTGACCATCTGTGGATTTTGGTATCCCTGGAGGGTTCTGGAACAAATTACCAGAAAATACCAAGTGATGACTATATACATATATTAAAATTTGATGTTAGGAATTCAAAGCAGAGCAAAATACCTCTTATAATGTTGGCTAGACCATTATGCACACAGTCAAGTGTAGTTAACTTATACTTAATGTTGGTTCAGTTTCCATAGTTATATGCTAAATGCATCCTGTGTGAATTTTTTCTGTTTGGTAGTGGGGGCTTGGTATTATTTTACTTTTGTTAAATAAGCCCTAATTTGGTGTGATGAAATTATAGAAAACAGAATGGCATACACAAAGTTTTATATATTAAAAAAAAATAAAACCATGACCAAAATTGTATCTAATTTGCATTCGTATCAAATTAAATTCTCCTCCATAAAATCAAATTATATTAAAAAGTTTCTTTGTTGTTTGGAAAATATGAAGCTATCAATTAAATGGAGTGTTACTTTTTTCTACAGAAAAATCTGAAATACATTGCCTTTGATGTCCCCTATCTCTGACTGTGCCGTCAACAGCCACATCTATCTATGACCTGTTGGAGCAGTGGGCAAGTCCATCTGTCCAGAACTGCCAGTCTTACTATTATCTGTTTAATTTGTATGGATGTCGAGAGTTCTCCATTGTAATAGAAATAACCAAGTGTTAAAACATTTCAGCCAACTCTTGGAAAATAACACCCAGCTGATGGTCAAAAAAGACATCTGGATGAGATAGTGAGCAAGCAAGGACAGAATGGCACCAAAGATACACAAAGTCTACTTTATAGGATATTCTTCAGCAAATCCAGGGAAGATTTGCGAACTGAGTTTTGCACATACCAACTGCAAAGGCTGTGGAGACACACTGGACCACTGAAGTTGAGTGCGTCATTTTTAAAAATTTAATTTAAATAATTAGTACCTAGTCAGTTATTACTAATTTAAATTGCTATAGTTAAATATGTATTACATATAGCATATGTATAAAATAATATATAATATGTTATATTGTGATATGATACATATGATATATACTATGATACATGACTTTAGTTTACAAACATTAAATACTACACTATATGACTACACATTATGCTATAAATATATACTATATAATAAATGTTAATATAATTATTAATACTTACCATATAAAATATATATAATAATGTTTCTTGATAATTTCTTATGGGTTGTCCAAAAATTGAGGCTTTTCACTATCTATCAGAAATACGTGCTTTAATTATACATTACCTACAAATGCAACGGAGGTAAATACAAACTTCACAATCAATAAGATCTAATGAAATTATTTTCTAAATGGCCCCTTGTAGCTCACATGCAAACAGAAGAAACTTGTGGAGAAGGAAGAAAAAACCTGGTCCAACATAAGTATAAGAAGTTTGGTTAAATAAGCAGAGTGAAGCTGAAAAGAATGCCAATCTTATAATTCCAGACAAAAATTCCACCTGAAGCAATTAAGCATTAAAGTAGAATTAGCTTAATATCTTGGTTTATTAAATTACCTATAAAACATTTCCAAATATCCAACTGGGCTCCACAGAAACTTCTTTAAAATTAATCAGACCCTCATCTGGGTTGCGATTTTCCTTTTGTTTCCTTGAGCCCAGTCCAATTTTATTGGGCTTCAGAGAGGCATAGATATTTGTTATCCGGATCAGAAATTCATGTGCGTTTTCTCTTTTTTATATTTTATCTTTGATACATGTTCCCTATTCACAACTTTTCACTGTCTCATCTAACTTTCATAGGAAAACCTGTAAAGTCAAAATGCCCTTACATATTGTTGTATTTATCAGTATTCCTTACCTGTCCGTTTGAATTTTATATTGATAAAGACATATTTAAAGTTAAATTTTAAGCTGAATAGTTTAAGTTGAAAAATAAGGGATTCTTTTTCATAGGACAGATGGTTGCAAATTAATCTGCAAAGACATATTACTGATTACAAAGAAAAGACTCACAGAAAATCAAAGATGAAAATGTGAGATTGTGTCATGCGTTTTATTAAAGGAGAAACTCAAGACTTTTTTACTCCCAATTTCCAAAGAGTTGTGCCTCAATTGATTTGCTTTCCTAAGAGCTGTTATTATCAAGGTTTGGCATTTTATGATTTTAGCAATTCTTCATTTTTATTTTTCCAAGTTTGGAATTCACACCTACTTCATGGTATAAACTATATGTTCCTGAAATTTCAGCATGGCAGAGCAGAAAATTGAGAAAAATAAGTAGATACTTAAATGACACAAGAGACTGCCCATGATAGCAAAGGAAATGGCATGCTTTGAGGCACAGACTTGAGACCAGTATGTCTTTTGCTAAAAGAAAAGACAGACACACAACTTGCTATGCAAACTAAATTAATTAATTAATTAATAAGATAATATACACAAAGGATAAAGCTAAAATAATCCTGTAGAAAATTTCATCTGAAAAGATTCAAATGGGTAGATGCATTATATCCCTATCTCTTTCTGACTTTCTATGAGTTGTTCCAAAAAGTATTCATGAAGAATATTCTGGGTCTTGTGGCACTTCTCATGAGAGTTCCAGGCTAAGGGTTTTCAGAACTTGGGAACTGCTATCCATCCCTTTAGCACCTGCATCATACCCAGTACTCTGTGGGTTTAGGAGCATCCCTGAGGATAACAGGGAAAGACAAAAAAGCTTCCATGCGTCCAGTGGTAGGCGTCTATCACAGTCCTTGCTTCTGGCACCAGATCCTGTAATTTCTTCAGCTCTGAACCTGAAGAGGAAGAAGAATCTAGCTGTGAGGAAACGACAGAAGAGTGTTTCCTCGTTGAACTACACAAACTGGTTTGAAAGTGGGAAACTGGTCTCCTCTTCAGAAGTAGGCATAGCTGAGAAATCAGGTCTAAGGGCAAGGAAAGGGTTACAGCCAACAGGTCAAAAGAACATCCACTGAACAGGCTACAATAAGAAGACACAAGGACACGTGCTAGTTGAAAGATATTCTGACTAGTTTCTTGAGGTTAATAAATGGTCTGTATATGATATATTTGCTCATCATGGCAGAGAATGCCAATTTAATTGACTCCTCTTAGTGGATGCACAAAGTAGCCTTTGAAAAAGGAAGGCATTTACTCTTTGAGCCACCAAGTACACACTGATTTGCTTGAGCTGGCAAACTAGAGTCTCACATCCAAATGCATCTGTTTTGTGCTGCAATAATCTAAGAATATTTTTACATTTTTAAATGTTTAAAAAAAAACACAAAAAAGAACATGTCAAAGGAACTATACATTGACTGCAAAGCCTAAAACCAGACATTTACTGTCTTGCTCTTTACAGGAAAGTTTGCCAGTCTTTGACCTAAACATCTTACTTGGCCAACCATAAATCTCCTTTTCTGCCTCATCCATATGGAATGCTATTTGTGATAGATTACACTGCTACTGAGAAAAAATAAATGTGGGAATGTAATGTATAATGATGCTATTAAATTGTAAGGTATGAATGTATTTTCAATTTTACAATTTAATTTAAAATGAATCAAACTAATGAACTGTGCAGTTCCTTCGGCCACGTACAGTTATACATGGGATAGACTTTGGGGACATATGCCTAGAAGAACCGACTCAATCTCCCACAAGTATTGAGTGTCTACTCTGTGCAATGTAGTCAAAATATATTGTTTCCTTGATCCATGAAACTCTTGGTCAACATAATAAAAGCCATTCCTGTTAATTATCAATGGCATAATCTCTACAGCATCTATTTTCTAAGTCTGCTACTAAAGTTGCTCCAGGAAAAATCAAATACCTGTCTGTTCCAGGAAAAATGAGAGAGCACATTCATAAAGTAGGATTCAACATACAGACATACTGTCAAGAAGCTTCTTCTCATTATTATTTTGCTTTAAGTAAAGTGATTTGTTTTCACAGAAGTCAGCACAAATGAGTTACTGAAAATATTGTTGACACGCGAATGCTTTTCACACATTTTGCATATCACAGTGAGATTCGGGCTCAATCAACACTCTCCAATATAATGACTGAGCCAAGTTCATCATGATATGAAAATCAAACAGGACTCTGGTTCCTGAGCTTATTTTCATTTTTGTTGTTGCTGACATTAGCTGCTGAGGTTTTTATTTTTGTTTTGTTTTGTTTTTTACCTCTAGCCGTGACACGAATTCAACTTGGGACTTTAACCCGATTTAGTGTTTTCCCAGTATTTCTGTGTTTTGATTTAATTCACTGGCTGGAGGAGAAAATGAGTCTCTAACAATTCCTAGTGTTCCAATCTAATACTTGCACTTTCCTTAAAAGACATTCAGTATTACCTTGTATGAATGTATGATATCGCAAAACAATTTTTCATAAAGAAATCATTTTCAATTTTTTTTTTTTTTTTTTTTTTTTTTTTTTTGCAGTACGCGGGCCTCTCACTGTCGTGGCCTCTCCCGTTGCGAAGCACAGGCTCCGGACACGCAGGCTCAGCAGCCATGGCTCACGGGCCCAGCCGCTCCCGGCATGTGGGATCCTCCCGGACCGGGGCACGAACCCGTGTCCCCTGCATCGGCAGGCGGACTCTCAACCACTGCGCCACCAGGGAAGCCCTCAATGTGTTTTCAGTAAAAATGTCTTATTTCTTCAATGTCTTAGGGTAGTTGATATTATTACATAAAATCAGGTAACCAGCTTAGGATGACCTGCCACAGCTTACCTTTTACTGTAAGTTAGTAAATGAGTGATGGAGTCTAAAGCACATGCTAGGGCTTCTGCAGGAAGCAAGCATTAGCCTCTCTGAAGGCTAACACGCACTGAAACGCTTGGTTTCAGACTGCACAATTAGAGACCCTGCAGCTTATACACACTGTAAGTTACCTCAGGGTTTTCGGCCTCAGACCAGTGATGAAGTGTTTCACAACACACACCACCTGTATGCTAATGGAATGCCCATCTGAGAGGGGGGCATGCATGCTGAAAATGTTGGGAGAGCATGAGAGCTATTCCTACAGTATAAAATATAGGAATGGGTATAATTAGGGAAGTATGTGATATTGTTTTTGCCATAATATTTCTTAGGAAATTAGTATGGGGACTGTCTTTTCAGAAAACTGTGGAAGGAATCTTTGCCCAAAGGTATAGAGACATCCTGCATCTTTGCAAGGAGATGATTCAAATATTTCCCTGTTTACTGTAAGGAAACTTTACCTCTACATTAATACAACAGCATCACTCAACAGGAGCCTTTATGTTATATGTGAATCCTCAGTAAATGTTACAACCTGGAGGGTAATTGCTAGGAAAAGTGAACTTGAAGGTTCACATATTAATTTATGCTATAGTTAAGTTTAAAATTCCTAAAAACCCTCTCTCCTGCTTCCTTTGCCCTACAGAATTCTCCAGAGGGCTATCTACATTGTAGGAATCTGTATGATAAGGAAAACAAACAAGGGGAAATAGGAACTGGGAATTCACTGCTGCTTTAACTGACTTACTGCTCCTAGGTTGACTCTTCCCATGTTATCCCCACATTTCTAGCAATTCTTGACTCTTTCTTAGCTCCCTGGGAGCAGCTTCACCCATCTCTCTTCACAGAGCTTTTCTGGATCCTTTTCCGTTGATTGTGAGCACTGTACTATACATACTATGTTTGACATACTATAACCGTGAACATATACATAACAGCATACCCAAGGAACAGACGAGTAATACTATTTATCTCATACACACACGCGCACACGGCTTATGCTGCTTTCAGCTCCGTATGACTTTATGCCTGCGCGGTGTCGCACACGGCGAGCTTTTCAACCACGGGCAGTGAGTGCTTTGACCACTGTGGACGCTTGAAAAGATGTATTAGCTGCCTACAAGCCCAGCCTCACAGGAAGCCACGTGTGCGTGCGCCTGCCTGCCTGTCTTCCCGGCCAGAGCAAGGGCGGCGCGCTTACTGCTACTGAGTACGTCTACCCTCTCCTCATGCCCTCAGAAGATTGTCACGTGAGAGCACACCCACATATCTAGGGCATGGCCTCCAGAAAAGTGCAAACAGTTTCTCTGAAGTCTTACATGGGACTACAAAAAAGAGGAGAAGCAGAATGGGGGCCTCCTGGGCTTTATTTTATTTTAATTTATTTTACTTTAATCTACTTTTCTCAGTAGTGCGATTTGAGGCTTCCCCTCACCTTTTGCCTACTTCCGTTGCCATGATAAATAGGGATGCAGAGTGATATACATCTATTACAGAAACCATGTAAACACCTGGAATAACGTAAGCAACAGGTCCTACCCTGGATCTTTGCTTCATCTTTCCATCTCCCTCCATATGTTGGGTGTATGCAAGTTTGTATATAGCTCACCCATTTAGTAGAAATTTGCTTTGCCCCAAGGTTTTTAGAGTTCATAGAAAGGTAGGGGTTGGGGAGTGAGGACAATATTGCTTTGAAAAAAAAAAAAAACATTGTGCTAATTGAATGGGTTAATATGGAAATTCAGAAAGCAAGACAGCTCTCTGGAGAAGAGAAGGGACTCCTGGACCAAAAGCACTTTCACTCAAATCCTCTAGAAATACTGGCCTTTTCTTTGGGTTCATAAATTCTTCTATTAGGATAAAACAATGCCTGGGACATTAATCCGTTAGTCATTGTGCCAATTTCTTAAATTAGACAAAGGTCTAGTCTTTCAGCCTAAGTTAGCCAGGGTGCGCTGCAGAAGCTACGGCAGCATGCTCACCGCGTTTTCCCATCACCCACATCCCAGAGCACACCTGTTGTTTACCGCAGACACTGCTGCAGGAGGGTAAACTCCTTCTGTAACAATGCTGAAGTCTTCTTTTTTTTTCCAGAATGGCTTAAATCTCAGTTATTTTGTCTTCTTGTTGAATTTCTAAAGTGCTGCCAGACTGGTCACATGTAAGATGCCAGCAGCTTATGAGTTTACATTTTAGTTCACAGGGATGTATCTTTAAAAAGCAAAATACCATGAATAGTCAACGACAGTGATGCATCTTAGATCTATTACTTTTGTAAAAAGCAAAGGCATACATTAGTATTAGCCCGAAAGAGGGTATATTTCTATTAGCTTAAGACTGAGAAAAGAATTTTTACTAATTCCTAATCTACATAATAAAAATAAATCGATGACATAAAAAGGCCTAGTAGAAATATCGTGACATTAAAAGCCACCAAGGTCATGAGAGAAGATTAGTTTATCAATAGTTCCCTTTATAGTTTGTGTGACGCCAAAAGTTGTTCCTGATACAATTTGTATTTACCTCCCAGAAGAGGGAAGCAAAAGAATAGAAGCTACATAAAGAGGAGCTTGGTCTTGCCATCACATCACTTAATTATGCTAGAACATACATTGGTATCAGCCACTGATGAGTCCTACCATTTAATTTCGGGAAAGGTCATCACTAGGGAGCATCTGTAATGTTGCACTGTGAGACAAGAGAAAACCCATGGATCTTTTCCGTGCCTTGAAAAGCATAATAATTGAATTAAGGAGGATCCAAGAGTTAGATACAGGATACTCAAAACGTATTTACTTTCCTCTGCAGTACTAGCGGTCTCAGAAAATCCTTCTGAGAGTTGCTGCTGTTGTTCTGTGTCTGTGTGTGTGTGTGCATGTGTGTTTACGCTGTAGTACACAGTAAATCTGTGGCATAATGGAAACAAGCTTTGCATGCAGAAAGATGTAGTTTTAGCTCTTCCTGCCCATAGGTGGGGGACCTGGATAAGATGCTGATTTCTTTGAGCCTCAGTTGTCTCATACATGAGATGTGGATACCAATGCTTGTCTCATAAGAATATTATTAGGATAAAATAAAATAAATGTGTAATGTGCTCACATTACTAATGATGATGATGGTAACTACCACTGACAGCATTCACTGCATGTTAATGATTTGTATAAATAATATTACGTTAGATCCCCCAAATGACAGTTGACTTCTGCTATCCCTCCCCAACCACACTCCAGGCACCATTACAGACCAAAGTTTAGACACGGCTATAAATACACTCTACATGGGGGAAGTAAGACAGCAGCTGACAGGTGAACTAAACCCCATCTGGATATCTATGGAGTCAAAAGCTATCAGTCCTGGGAACAAAAGTATAGGTGCAGATGGGAGGCCCTGCTGCCCATCCTGAAAACAATTTTCTACCAGGAAACCTGGTAGACTGGGAGCTCAGAAACACTGATAAAGACTTGATCTAGTTGCATGGACCCTGGTGGAAAATAGGAACCCAGACCGCATATTCTCATGAGTCCCAGAGAATGAAGATTATAATAATACATTTTGGTTTAATAAGTTTTATCTCCACATTTGACAACTAGACATACGTAGTAAAGGCATACTGATGCCAAGGTGCCTTTGTGGCAGACTAAATTGTGGGCATTTCTAGATTCCAAGTGATCAGGAATATAACATGGTTGGATGAATAAAATAATTAATTTGGAGAGAATGGCCAAATGTTTTCAGCCAATATTTGCGCATGGCAGCTTGCCTTTTTCTCCTGGCTTTAGAATGCTGACTAGCCTGCTTCATCCAGGAAGATACCGTGAAATCAGAAAAGCTCCCCTCTCCAAATTCCTATCTAAATACACATATGTTTTATGATTCACTTTTCTTTACTCACAGATTAAATTGAGCAAGGGGTAAGTGGCAAAGAAGGAAATAAAAATGGATTACTTGCCCTGTCTCGAACAGAAAGCCATGCTCATAAAATCTTTATTTTCTTACTAAGATATCTAATTATGTTAGTAAAAACAGTAGATTATTGTACAAATAGCTGTAGCCTTCTAGATTTGAATTCACATCATTAACAGATTATGGTCAAAAGGAGACAGGCTTCTCTTCCAACACCCCCTTACTCACAAACTGTTTCTGGTATGAGGATAATGTAGAAACAAGCCCTGGAATCTAAAATTATATCATCACAGCTAATAGATGGGTATTTAACATAGTCTTGCCTAAGAAGGACAACTGTGTGTTATTGAACTACTAACTCTTTCAGTGATTCTTCTCTACTCTGACTTGTATGCCCTTCTCATGGCATTTATCTCATTTTATCTTGTGTCAAAGTTACTTTTTATATGAATCTTATGTTCCCTACTGGACTTTAAAGACCCTTAGGGCACACACACACACACACACACACGCCCTGAATAAACTATATTTAAGCAGTTGCACTCTGTAATCAATTTGGACACTTTCATTAGAGTGCAGCAAAAGTGGAGGCAGCAGCAAATTTCTTAGATTGTGTAATGTTTCCTTGTTGGAGCTCGCTTGTTGACTTGTTCACACAGGTTGATTACACCCCTGGCTACTGCTGTTGTCAGTAGGTTTCCCTGAAAATAAGATGCTGCAATTCACAGGTGGGAACAAATCCATACAAATAAGCAGCAAACCTACTCATTCCTTTGTGCTCAGTTATAAGTCTCTTTAAAATGTTCCTTCTGTTAGTTCTCTAAATAACCACCGAGTACTGAGCACAGCCCACATTACATTTTACACCCCACCTCGTTCAATTTGGGTGTTAGATCACCTTCAAATGGTAGGGGTCTGAAATGGTCTCTCTCTTTTTTCTTTAGCTCAGTTCTGCTGTCTATAAACTCTTGTCTGTTAAGACACCGCTTTCAGTTAACAAGCTATGAAAAAAGCCAGAGTGAATCAAAGACTCGTAGCTAATTTCGGGTGTGATGAGGCACTGACAGACAAGCAAAATATAGGCTAAGTAGGGAGTGCCAGAGTAGAGATCGGAAACTTCCTTTTCCAAAATTTAAAACAAAACAAAATGAAAGCCACGCCACCAGATTAAGATAATTTTTCCTAGACGCAGTTGGCAGTGGATCCCCAGGCAGTGGAGAATCCTAATGACCTGCCAACCATTACGAGCAGGTCTGCATTTCTAATTACACATGTTTCCATGCCTTATAACTACCTGTTTTGTCTGTTCCACCAGTCTGGAAGCCAGCTGAGAACCACATCAACTTCTCCATGAACTTCTTTTAGTCTGAACATTACAACATTATTGTTAAATGTCTGTAAAACAACACTGTTAAAGCTGCATGAAGAAGCACCAGTAACCTCTTTACTAGCCATTATGTAATTTCCAGTTTCTGAGATTATTATTAATGATTTCATAAAACCATTTCTTAGGAGTTCGTTGTAGTTGGTTTCTACTGAATAGCTAACCATAAACGAAATTCCTGAGTTAAAAGTGATGAATATTTATAAGCTTAGTGAGACAAATTAGTTTTGAAATAGGTTTTATCAACGTTTCCACTGTGATGCAGAATTCCCATTCACTGAATCCTTAACAGCATCAGATATTTTCATTCTAAAACCAATTGATTTTTTAAAACTATTGATGGGGGAAATCAGAAGAATGCTAATATTAAAATTTATGTAACTTTGATAACAATAGGTGATCATTTTTCATGTTTATTAACCATTTACACTTTCTATATTGTAATCACTATTTTTCTAAACCCTAAAAAACTGACTTGTTTCTGGAAAAAAGATTCAAAGTAGAAAGCTAAATTTTATTTAGTTTCACAGTATACTCTTGCATAAATAACGTCCAGAGATGCTGAAGGAACTACAGTAGAAATAAATTTCCTAATTATTTGTAGATTTCTTTTTGCATCTTGTCTGAGATGTCAGTTACCTATAAAAGTATGGCAAATAACCCATCATCCTGTAGAATACACTGCTGTCTGGGAGTCTGTAGGCCTAATGGAAACAATTTCCTTCTTCTTCTTCTAATGTAGAGGTCATAATATCCTTTCTGAAGAATACAAAATGCATCCATGTATGATTCAGATGGAGGGATACTAAAACATGCTAAGTCATTTGGAAAATATAAAATTTCTGCACAGTCATAAATACATGCCTACAAGAAGCAGCAAAAATAGTTCTAGCTCAGTCAGTTTGATACTAAGGCACAAGATTAAAACTTTTAAAAATATAGGTCTCTGCATTCCACACTATTTTACTGTGGAAAGGCAACAGAATGAAGATGCAACTCACCCCCACCTGCTTGTCATCTCATCTTTCAAGTGCTGGTTTCTAAGAGTAACCTGATGATATTTTTCAGAATTCTCATTAAAATGTTTAATAGCATATACATTTTATTTATGGCCAGGCACAAAAAAAGGCTAGTGTAACACTTTCTAGAATGTTCCCAATTGATATTTATTTCTACTTCTGAGAAGTTTGCTCTGGATAGGAGGTCAACACTTCTTTAAACTGAAATATAGTTGATTATGTATGATATGAGTTACAGGTGTACAATATAGTGATTCACACAGTTTTCAGAGGTTATACTCCATTTACAGCTACCATAAACTATTGGCTGTATTCTCTATATTGTATAATATATCCTTGCAGCTTATTTTATACATAACAGCTTGTACCTCTTAATCCCTTACCCTTATATTGCTCCTCCCCGCTCCCCTCTCCCCACTGGCAACCACTAGTTTGTTCTCTGTATCTGTGAGTCTGCTTCTTTTTTGTTATATTCACTAGTTTGTAGTGTTTTCTAGGTTCCACATATAAGTCCCACATATAGGTTCCACAGTATTTCTTCTTCTGTCTGACTTATTTTACTTAGCATAACGCTCTCCAAGTCCATCCACGTTATTTTTTATGGCTGAGTAGTATTCCACTGTATATATATACCACATCTTCTTTATCTTTCTGTTGATGGACACTTAGGTTGCTTCCATATCTTGGCAATTGTCAATAATGCTGCTATGAACATTGGGATGCATATATATTTTTTGAATTAGTGTTTCTGTTTTTTTCAGATATATTATATACCCAGGAGTGAAATTGCTGGGTCATATTGTAGTTCTATTTTTAGTTTTTTGAGAAACCTCCATACTATTTTCCACAGTGGCTACACCAGTTACATTCCCACCAATAGTGTACGAGGATTCCCTTTTCTCCACGTCCATGCCAACATTTGTTATTCGTGGTTTTTCTGATGACCGCCATCCTGACAGGTGCACGGTTTTGATCTCACTGTGCTGTTGGTTTGCGTTTCCCTGATGCTTAGTGATGCTCAGCATCTCTTCATGTGCCTGTTGGACATCTGCATTCCCTCTTTGGAAAAATGTCTGTTCAGTCCTTCTGCCCATTTTTTTGTTTTTTTGACATTGAGCTGTATATTTTGAATATTAACCCCTTATCTGTCATACCATTTGCAAATATTTTCTCCCATTCAGTAGGTTGTCTTTTCATTTTGTCAGTGGTTTCCTTTGCTCTGCAAAAGCTTTTAAGTTTACTTAGGTCCCGTTTGTTTATCTTTGCTTATATTTCCTTTGCTTTAGGAGACAGATCCAAAAAAATATTGCTACGATTTATGTCAAAGAGTGTTTTGCCTATATTTTCCTCTAGGAGTTTGAAGGTTTCTGATCTTACATTTAGGTCTTGAATCCATTCTGAGTTTATTTTTGTATATGGTGTTAGAGAATTTTCTAATTTCATTCTTTTACATGTAGCTGTCCAGTTTTCCCAGCACCACTTATTGAAGAGACTGTCTTTTCTCCACTGTATACTCTTGCCTCCTTTGTCGTAGATTAATTGACCATAGGTGTGTGGGTTTATTTCTGGGCTCTCTATTCTGTTCCCTGGATCTATGTGTCTGTTTTTGAAGAGGTCACCACTTTTTGCTCTGGTTGGCTTTTATAAGTTATGCAGACTCATGACCTCGATGGATAGCCTCCATCTGACCAACTGCGCAGTAACTGTATAAAGTCTTACATGATTCTAATCACACACCTACCTGCACTTTGTCCAATTCCCCTGCTTCTCCCCATTCCCTTGCCCCCAAACCCATTTTCATCCTCCTAAATGGTCAACTTGAGTCAAATAATTAGTAACTTGCGAGAACACAAGCAAACAACAATGACACCACTTAGCTCAATAACAATAAATTATTAAGAGCTTTTCCCCTATAATTTCAGAATGCGTAAATAAAGAGGCAGTTAGAAATGAAGTAGATACATTTTTCAAAAGAGCTGTGTATAATTTACAAGGAGAAAACTGCAGTTACATTTTATAATCAAAGCACATGTTTGCTCAAAAATCTGACTGCAGGGGTTTTCTAGTCATACATGGGACAAGCTCTCACATGCTGATACTGACCTCATTGACTCATCAGGAACATATGGTGACAAATACATATCTAATGTATTATTAGAACAATGCCATACTGATGATACTAGGTAAATTGTGTTATTAGGACTTAGGGGAACTGAACTCTACAGTGTATTCAAATCAATATGACTTGATATATACTTTGCACAATTTATATCCCTGAAATAATATTTTTTATAAATCTAGGTAAAAAATAGTATCTATGAATACAGAAAATGATGCACTTCCTCACTGGAAATGATACATGCAGAATATCTCATTAAGAGCAGAAACAAAACCATAGAATAGAATCAGGATAGGAACAATCTACGTGGTATCTGTTGATAATATTATATCCTTTCTCTTTATCTTTGGAGAATCAAGGATGGAGATTTCAAATGATTATTTTTCGTTTGGGGAACTTAGTGTAGAAATACTTAAAAATCAGTTAAATGTAATTTACACTGAATTTCTTCAACTTACATAGCATCTATCATTGGATTATTAATCACTATTGATCTTTCAGATTCATGTGCAAACTATAATAAAATTAATACATGTAACTATAAAGTTAAAAATGTTTACCTATTAGTTTCACCTGTTTTTCATAAATCAAATTATAGTAACCTAGGTAACTCCCAGATATTGGTGAATATCTAATATCATCATTATATAAATCATTTTATAAATAGCCAACATTTTGCATGTATCACCTATCCAAGAATGGTTTGCCAAATGTGTGAAATGCTCTGTCAATTCCTGCCAGTTTTCCTGAGGATCAGAAAAACAAAATCACACCGGACCCTCCACAGCCAGGGATAAAGCATGTTCTCTGTAACGCAAACAGAAGGTAAACTACTCTGGGTTACAGAGTGGGAGTGGGAGGGAGGGAGGGACATAAAGGTAGCAGAGAACGGCTTCCGGTATCATTAAATTCAAGAGCTAGAGTGGCAGAGATCATGATGCTCATTCACTCATACAATATAATGTACCGTATTCATTCAATACACACTAATGTGTTCCTACAATAATCCATGCATAACACTGATCCTTCTGAGTAGCATTTTGTTAGTTAAAATACAACAAAATCAAATTAATATTAAGGTAATTCACTCATGACGATGCGTGGACTCATCAATGGCATACTGACATACAATTCCAAAATCTATTATTTACATTAGCTTATGGTGCTAAATGGATGGTGGAATTCCACTAACTACTGTGACTTCTCTGACTGTTGATTTCCCAAATAGCAAATATGGCAAGGAGTACTTTTTACCCATTTCACAGGGAAACCTCACTAAATAGTAATTATATATTGGGAAATGTTTTAACCTCTCCTAGGAGAAATATTTGCCAAAGCATAAATCTGTCAAGGAAATGATGATTTTATTAATAAGATTGTTTTGTAGATAAAGTGAAGGTATGAAAAAAGACAAATGCTTTCATTATTAACAAGAAACAACTTCTAAGCACCTACCAACTGCTTTTATACAGTCTTTCTGAGAGGCAATCTTACCGGTTTCACATAACTAAAACATAATAACTGAAAAATGCCTTAAGTAAATAACCCAGGATAAGTTTTGTTTTGTTTTTTAATATAAGAAGATAGTAATATTAAATCATGCCCACTGGCACATTTCTCAATACTGAAGCCATACTACCTGGCATTTTTCTTTAATGTTCTCCTCGTAGTTTTCGCTTCTTTAACTTAGCTGGGAGCAAACAAAATTTTGCTCACAGGTGCCCCTTAGGCAGTGCTGTACAGAGGTTATCCCTCTGTTAATTTCCTTCCTTGTTTACTGACCTGTCCTCACTGTGTGTAAACTCTACGTGAGCAGCACTGATATGCACCCTCCACATTCAGGGGTGCATCCACAGCCCCTCGCACTAGGCCTGGCATCACACAGACACTATATAGACAGTTGTAAATGAACGAGCCGATGAATGAATGCCACCGTGCTAAGCCTTTCGGACACTACAGAGAACATAGAGATAAACCCACAAGGTTTTGCCCTGGAGGCGTACTGCAGACACTTGTCCTGCCCACACAGTGCACTTGTCTCCCTGGGTGCTTTCTCTGCCTGCTTCACTGGCTCAGTCTTTCGTGGCCCCGCAGGGAGAGCTGAGTGTACTTCACCTGGGTGTGGCCCTCAAACTTTACAGAAGGGAATTTAGCATATGAATACCTCAGCTTTTCCCTCCTCAGTGTGGACACACTAGAGGATCTTACAGATCCTCAGAGGACCGTACTGCAGCGTCTCAGGGCCTCACCCTGCTCTTTAGCACACATTCTTCCCTTCCCTGTCTCAATCCTCCCCTTCTCCTATAAGTGATTTCCAAGATCAACTCCAACATAAATTACTTGCACTAAAATCCTTGCTTCAGTCTTCAGTTTGGGGACAAGCAACTTACATTCTGGTAGGAAACAGCAACCTTAAATCACAGTAGTACAATATTAAAAGTAACAGAGGCCATATGGAAGCGCAGATGGAGTGCTATGGAAGCTCATGGGAGGGGCTGTACCTGGAAGAATCGATAAAGATGCATTGAAAGAAGAAAGAACCAAGATACGTACCAAATTGGTCAAACCTCATCTGGGTTGAGTCGAGAGTGATGGTTAGGGTATAGACATGAAGAAGCTGAGACCATTCCTAACAGAGTAAAAGGAATAAGAAACATATGGAGGCCATACAGCAGAGTTGTATGGAGAACACAGTGAGTGTTTCTGTTTGTCTGGACCATAGACTGTGTGAAGGGAGTTTTTGGGAGGATGGGTTGGAAAGGGACTCTAACTTGTATGTTTGGCCAAGAATTGCAATTGTTTTGTATAGGCGACGGAGAGCCTTAAATTTTTTTTAGAAAGTAAGTGACATGATCAGACTGTGCCTTAGGAAAACTGATCTTTTAATTGTGTCAAATAGATTAGAATAAGGAAAGGGAGTTGTGAAATCCTTGCAAAAAGCTAGTCCAGTAGTACAGGTAGCAAATAATGATGCCCAGAGTGAAGGTTACAACAGAGGCAAAGAAAAAGAAAACAGAAGTATATGTTAGCCGCAGCCTGACCGGCTGTAAGGCAAGGACGTGACCATAAAAATGAAACACAGCAAGTAGAGCAGGCAGAGAAGGCTCTGAGTCAGACAGACTTGGGTTTAATCCAGTGTGAGATCTTGCAGGCTCTTTCAGCCCTGTGAGACGTGAACATTTTCATTTACAAGAAAGAGAAGAAGACATACCCCGTTGGCTACCGAGGCATAAAACAGATAACGCATCTGAAGCCCAGCAGAGTGCCTGGAGAACATCAAGCGTCTGATTCATCGATGGCAGTTATCATCACTGTTGTTAAAAACATGAATAAGTAAGCAAAGTCTTTTAAAAAATGATATCCTCAAAGCTAAAATTTAGCCAAAGAGGTTAACATATCAAAATAAATAATTTACCATAGAATGGACAAACAACAAGGTCCTACTGTATAGCACAGGGAACTATATTCAATATCCTGTGATAAACATTAATGGAAAAGAATATGTGTATAAATGAATCACTCTGCTGTACAGCAGGAATTAACACAACACTGTAAATCAACTATACTTCAATACATTTTTTAAAATAAAAGAATTTACCAATCAGAAGAGGTGTGAGGTTTATCAGCCTAGAATTAATCATTGAAGAAAGGAAGGCAAAAGACCTAACAGGCACGTACCTAGAGCAGAATCCAGCGCATTAGTCTACGTGAGTCACACAACTTACGCTTCTTCCTCTGCTTCCATGATCTCAAAACAGCCTTGAGATTGTGATTTGGTTTCACCGAAGGTCTGACTACAATAACAGAAAATGCTGGCCATGCCAACTTGAGAAATCTGTTTTCTGTTCGAGTGGTATTTTTATTGAAGTTTAATAAATACTCACTTAAAATTTATATATAGTTTCTTATGACATGGTTTAACATGATCATACCCTCAATTAAAGACAAATTCAAGTTTCTAAGCGTATCGACCTTAAGATTACACTCTAGGCCAGGAAGAATTTAGCAAAAATATCTGCTTGTTGATTTATTTCACTTCTCTCGCAGGGCCTGGTGCATGGCGGCCCACCACACTCCTGAGGGAATGGTCCAGCTGTACAGTTTGGTTCATTCTACTTCGTTTACGTTCGTAATCAGCTGCAGTAAGTAAGGTACCATGAGCGACTTCAGCAGAGTCTCTGAACAAACACGGCACTACTGATCTCCCAATCCAAGACGGGGAGTTCTGTAGCATGAACTACCGCCACGGTCAAAGGGACACCAACACTGGCTTTCACTGCAACTAAAACTCAGATAAAAGAGAAATATAATAATCCATGATTTTATCATTTTTACGTAACTTTGAAGCAAGGTTTGCTTCCCACTTACAGAGAAATTTCTACAGAACAAGACTAAAGGTAGGAAGTATTCTGATATAGTACGAAGAGTACTTGATTGAGAGTTAAAAAACCAGGAGAGAAATCTGCTCTCACCTCTGTCATATACTAGCTGTGTGATATTAGTCAGACTGCAGACACTTGCTAGGACTCAGTTTCAATAAATGTTCATGAGGCTGTTGGGTTAGATGATTATGAAAGTCTCCTAAAGTTCTAAAATCCCCCCTGAAACTGCCATTTCTCCTTAGCCAAAACAGATTTGATCTTATTTCTCACTCCCTTTTTATTTCATAATGGGGTTTGCATAGATAAATAATAAGAAGTAATAAAATATTTATCGTGACCTATGTCTATTTAAATCAGGGAATTCCTGTTCTTGAACATAGCACCAATATTTGTTATTTATTATAGCCAGCAAGGCAGAGCAGTAATTCAGATCCTGGCCAGCTCACCCCAAGGTGCTTAATAAATATTGATGACCCAATCTGTGTCTAAAGGAAACATATTCTCTTGGGGGGAAAGAATCAGGTTTCCTTTCAAGACATTACGGGAAACATTGTTACAGAACTTGATTTTTTATTGCTTAGCACTTTGTTTTAGCATAGACTTTTTGAGATCTACTGTTTTTTAATTCATCCACGGCTGCATGTTAGCAGAGTTATTCTCTATTTACCTAAGAATTTTACTATCAAAAAGCCTGGATTCTTCAGGAGTTATTTTCTCCATCTTTGCTGCAGATGCACTAAAATTCTGAAGCTTCTTCTCAATGTTAATTGGAAAGTAACACTTGGTGTAATAACTCTTTAAACAGGGACCTTCAAGTAAGTATTCATATGTTTACCAAAATCAGACTGAATGAAGATGAAATGTTCTGTTCTTTATGCAGGCATTTGGCCATCTTTCTCAGGTAGAACAAGTTTCTATTGTAATAAACATAGCTAAAAGACCACTGTGGCTTCTACATTCTATCAACGTGTTTGTGAACATATATACCAGGATCCAAACCCAAAGGCACAACATTTGGCCTTCACAGTAAATCAGCAGTGAAATTAAAATTGCCTAAGAATATACAACGTGGAGTTGTGTTCAATAATGTACAAACTGTAGAAGCTCCATTGCTGGTCCTCTGTTCCAATGTCCATAAGAAGGTCTACAACCACAGAGTAAAGTCAGGGCTCACAACCTATGACTTGCCAGAGATGGTAAGAAGGGGGGCTATTGAGATGCCTATGCCAGTATCCACCAAAGCACCACCACCTAGGATTGGTAAAGACATTTCCAGAGTCACCAAGAACAGATTCAGGGCCAACAGTATGGCTGAGGCAGTGCCCTAGAGTCATTGCTGTTACCCAACACACTCAACTCAAAACAGAGTGGATTTTATTTTTTTTTATCCTCACTTTCCCAGTCCCTCCCTCCTCCCAGTTACCGGGCTCTGTTTTGCCCTGTATCTTACATACTCCCTTATTCCTTATCCCTAATTCTGGATCTCTACCCAGACAGCCTGGGAAAATCTTGCCTTGCTCTGAAAAGACTATTTCCTTCCCCATTGCTCCTGTACTATAAAAAACTATTATTTCAATAGTAGCTATTGTTAGATCATTTTACTATGTTCCAGATACTTTTCCAAGTACTTTCCATACATTAACTTATTGAAGACTCACAATAAATCTATAAATGAGTATTATTAATACCTCTATTAGCAGCTGAGGAAACAGAAAAAGAATAAAAATCCTCCCAGGGTCTTAGTATGTGAAGAACCTGAGATATGAAATCATACAGTGGGGACCCAATAATACTCTTCACTAAACCCTATTGCTTTACTGTATCACTGTGTGATATGAATTATTCAAAATTTATTAAAATTTGTTGAGACTTGCTTTATGTATGACTTAGATGATTCTTAAGCGAAAATATATAATTTAGAAGTGTGTAGGGGCTTCCCTGGTTGCGCAGTGGTTGAGAGTCCGCCTGCCCATGCAGGGGACACGGGTTTGTGCCCCGGTCCGGGAAGATCCCATATGCCGCGGAGTGGTTGGGCCCGTGAGCCATGGCCGCTGAGCCTGCGCGTCCGGAGCCTGTGCTCGGCAATGGGAGAGGCGACAACAGTGAGAGGCCCGCGTACCGCAAAAAAATAAAAAATAAAAGTGTCTATATTTTATAAGTTATACACACACTAGTTTTATGTACAGGTTTTAACAAATCAGACTTGTTCATTGTGTTGTTCAAATTTTCTTTATCTTTGCTTACTTTTTATTTTCTTCACCTATCAATAATTGACAGATATATGTGAAATCTTCCATTATGATAGCACAGTTCTATAGTTCTATCAAGTTTGTTTTGTTACTATGTTAGGCTTTTTTGTCAATTGCACACAATTCTAGAATTATTATAGCTTTCCGGTGAATTTCAGTGAACTCGGATGGGAAGAAAAACATTGATTAAACTGATTCATACTCAAGTGTAAAGAAATCCCACTTAAACTTTCCAAAATTACTCAATTTTGAATCAAAAGCAATCTTTTATTCAATAATTGGAATAAATATTTTACTTGTGAATATTTTTAAAATTTGTGGATGGAAATATTTTGTGCAGAGTTGTTTCCTGAACTGCTTGAATCTCATCAGGACTTTGATCTCAAAGAAAGCTGGCTTCAGGCTCACAGAAGTTGCCTTCATCCAAACCAATACTTCTCCAAATTCTATCCACTCTAAACCATTCTACTGAAAGATTAACATTCCTACAATTCATTCATGAATTTTATTTTTTCATTGTCCATTGAACACAATAGGTGTCATGATAGTCAGTGCCTTTACAATTTGACTTCAATTTCCATCTTAAGTCCTCTTGCTTACACTTATCTCATGCCATAATCAAAGCATTATTTGTGGCACTCTGATGGTGATTTCATTTTCTCCCTTAAGTCCACATGGTTCTTTCTGTTTGCAAGGCTCTTTTTTTCTCCATCTCTGTCTGTAAAAATTTGCTAACCTGTGCAGCTAATTTCAAATGCTGCTTATTTTGTGAAGCTCAAACCTTCCACCAGATGGGATCTTACTTCTACTCTACTGAAACTAGGTTGTCTTTCAGCTGTTAGTAAATGAATATCTATCCTTTGGTTTGGTTAACTGTTACGTTTGTTTTATCTCCCTCTGCCCCATTAAACTCTAGGCATTCTGAGTGCAAAGAGTATCTTACTTATCTCTCTATTGCCTCAAACACCTAGCTCAATAAATATTTTTTCAAAAGGCTTATATTTTTCCAAGATGGTCAAACTCTAGTGTAAATCTAATCTTTGAAAAGCACACTTAGGAGCCAGTGGAGAGTCTTGTATGTCCATCTACACATTATATCTTTCCATTTTGTTAGATACAGATGACTACAATTCTGTCATGTAATAATCCCCTCTTCTGGAAAATAACTATTTAGGACAAAGTTGTGTTTCTTCAAGAAGAGTTCTGGACTTTTTTTTAAATAAAATGACTCACTGTTAAAATGTATATATGACTCTACCGAGATTGTAAAAAATAAAATTTTTTAAAGCCTTAAGATTAAAATATTTAATTCTAAATTTAATTATTTCTTATTTGTTTCCTGCATACAATGAGTAGTATATTTCATAGAGTTATTTTATGTCTCACCAAATATTTTCCCTGTTTTAATTAGAAACATCTAATGAGAAACATCTTAAGTGAATCAGTTATTGAAAGAGCTTATGCTATTTCTGTACGTAATGGTTTCAATTCTAACAAAATAACAAAATTGAATTTCAGCTACAATAATTTAACTGCTCTTCCCCACCTCCGTGAAAAACACCTCCAGTTTGCCTGCTTCTTTTAGGGGATCAAATTGAATTTTTTATGTTAAATTTCCACTCAGAAAGAGGAAAAAGCAGGAGAAAATGAAACCGGGGAATTCTATCAAGTAATGGTCCTTCTGCTTTCTTAGTAGGTAATTTTATAGCCTTTGTTAATCTGAAGTGTATAAAAATATTTCAGTTGCAGCTTGTGGTTTATAAGACACAAAAGTCACTTTTCTTTTACGTTTATTATGTACACATGTATACTTGGCAGTTTCACGTAACTATTTTCACAAGTTCCACATCTTGTTTAACACAAAGAGCACAAAGGAAACCTCAAAGTAACAGATGAAAAGCCTTCACACTACACAGGCACCGGCTATTTTTGCTAAATATACGGCATTTATTTGCTGATATTCTCCATGAAGTCGTACCATTAAATTCCATGTGTGTCTATTACCACTGACTCTCCAGTGTCTACCGCACAGTCCCTTGCAGAACAGAAACTCCTAAAAAACATTTGTTAACTGACCTGACGATTAATTAATACTCATTAGTAAGGAATAGTTTTTGATCAGTAGCATTGAATGCCCTCTGGTATGTTACTTAATGTCATGAATATTTAATAGAAGCTAATGATAAGAATTAGAAATGTTTGGCATGAAATATTAAATACGAAAATATCTGTGCTAAAACTGGGGTACAAGCTGCACACACATTATTTGATTTACTTACGTTATTTGTAACTAGCTGGAAAAGGCCACTTAGTCCCTGGGGAAAAGTGCCAAGTAACATTAAATATATGTGTAATATGCACCTGGGACTCAATGTGAGGAGCTGCCATTTGTCACATTAGGATAAAAGATGACCAAAATAGTGAGTTGCACAACCATTATTACACTTCCAAACATCTGATCGCCTGATCCGTAGAACGCTGTTCTTGAGAGATGCTCCTTGGAAATCAATTTAGGAAATGCCTCAGGGTATAATGTTTATATATACATACGGCACATGGCATATTAAAACCCTAAGAAAGCTTTTTAACATTGTCAATAACATATTTTGGGAAATCTGTGTTTTAAGATGATTTTCTCTTAATAAATGAAAAAGGAAAGAATCTGTAATGATGGAAAAAATGTTGAGTTGTGTAGGAATTCACTGCCGAGTTCACCTCTGCATAGAGAACTATCACTGTCTCAACTGAACCACCAGAGCTGCACTGTATAACAGAAATACAGGGCAAGCCACTTAGCAATTTTAACTATTCTGGTAACCACGTTAAAAAAGTATAAAAAGAAACAGGTGAAATTAATTTTAATAGTACATTTTATTTAACCTAATATATCTACAATAAAATCCTATCATCTCAGCATGTCATAAAAATAAGAATTATTCCTGAGATATTCTGCTTCCTCTTTTCATATAATATCTTTTAAATCTTGTATTTTATATTACATCTTAATCATATGCTAAAATTTCAAAGGTCAAATACAGTCCTAGCAAAACAATGAAAGTGTGTTTACTGTAAGATTATTTTACACTGCATCAGTTTTTAAATTTAAGTCGATTAAAATGAAATGAAACTGGAAAAGAGCATTCCCTCCACCTCACTCACCCCATTTCAAGTGCTCAGTAGTCACACGTGGCCAATGGCTGCCCTACTGGAGAGTGTAGGTGTGCAGACTCAACACATCACCTGCATGAAAATACAGCCAGTCTACCATAATGCCATTATCCAGGGAGACTAGAAAATATGGTAAGCACTTTAAGCTGTCCAACAGGAGGGTCTATCTAGGTCCTGCATAAAGTAACCACGGGAATCAAATTTCTCAAGGAAGAGACACAAGGGATTATTTAGCCAATATTTAACTCATACTAAATTGAGTTACATCACATTTTTAAAAGTCTCATCATAAATTTCATCCATTTAACTTTTTATATCTGGATGTGTTTTAGAATGAAACTGGATAATATAATTCCTACCTTTGTGGAAAAGGAAAGAAAAAGAGGGAAAAAGGAAATAAAAGTTATTATTTGGGGCAAACCCTAGCCATTACAATATTATTCTGGATTTCTTTAAAATGAAAAATAAAAGAGAACAAAGAAAAGCAACAAACAAAATAAACTCACAAATAATGATGTTATAGTAGCAGGTAACAATACTTTTAAGTAGATATAGCTTTCCACTAAAATAATAATTATGCTGTACTCACTTAGTTGACAATTCTAGGAGATAATCATAGATCTTAAATGATATTTTCTCAAATATTAACATGGAAGTCCTTTCCACTAAAAGATCACAAAATACAATATTAGAAATTAGAAAGTAAACTTTCTTAAGGATTTTCTTTCATTCAAAAAGCTAAGAGGTGTTAAATTTGAAATAACTAATTTTTAAAATCTGCTTTATAAGGCAGGGAACCAAAAAAAAAAAAATTCCAAGATAGAACGCCTCCTGTAAAGACTACATCCTAGAGTGCACAGGTGAAAGTCCAATGGGTGCCAAACTTAATTTGGAAGCCTCTTGACTGATGATAAAACATAGCAGAAATTGATTAATCTCTGTGAGCGACAACGCTGGTGCTATTAAGCATTCTAAAGTGGCAACTTCATTTTCTCCAGGGCAAAACATACTTAGAAAGGAAAAGCTGCTTTCCCATAAAATAATCTGTTTTGTAGGCTTAGGAGGTTTCAGCTGGATGACATGCCTTAACCTTTCTGGAGTGGGTAAATTGTCGTAAAGCTCATAGCAAAACAGCAGAGTATGCTCCAATAATATTTCACATTGCTTTGCCCAGGGTAGAGGTAAGAGAGAAGCTGCATTTGTATGCTTATGGAAGCCTTCTTTCAGGTTAAAATTAATGGGAAACTGACCTTGAAGAATATCTGTTTCGTAAAGAATTGGAGAACATTATTTAGATTAAAAAATAATAGATGGGCTTCCCTGGTGGCGCACTGGTTGAGAGTCCGCCTGCCGACACAGGGGACACGGGTTCGTGCCCCGGTCCGGAAGCCTGCGCGTCCGGAGCCTGTGCTCCGCAGCGGGAGAGGCCACAACAGTGAGAGGCCCGCGTTATCGCCAAAAAAATAATAGCTATATGGTGCCAAACAACTGGTCTTTGGATTAAGTACACACAAAAATTAACTGGCTTGACTATTTTAGGTTAAAAATATTCATATATCAATTACAAAGTTAGATCAACTCATCTCATACATGCACAGTTTACTGAACTAAAATAAATAATTCCTTTTTAAAACAGACCTAATTAATCTCAACAGACTTTTCTATCGTATATATCACCTGGTGAATGGTACTGAACATGTACAATTTCTAGTCCTATTAAGATACTACCCTATAAAATATTTATGTCTCAAATGCTAAATCATGATGAGGAATATAATGCAGAAATTCATAGATATATACCCTATAAGTGACTGCCTATCCCAAAATAGACTTGAAAGAAATCCAAACTTACTCAAAGTTTTATTACTGAATATAAGGATATTACACATACATATTACACATAGTTATCTATAATATAAATATATTTATATACATTTACAATTTATAATAATATAGAATGAAATTCATCCAATCAAAGTGCTTAGAATTTTTGCACATGATAACAAAAATATAGATTTTAAGTTTTACAAAGTATATTCACATTTAATATTGTATCAAATGTCAAATTTTTTCAAAACGCCAATAAATGTAAGAAAGATTCAATCATTGTTGTCTAATACACAATGAAAAATATTAAATGAATCAAATTTAGTAATTAACGGCACATCAGATGTTTTGACTACCTGTCCAATGCTATATCTACTATACACATTACACAACACCATCTTTCTCCTTTTTTCTACAATAGATTGCCAGTCTATTGATTTTCTGATTGTCTTTCACCATCATATCAGCCAACATTTAGACTCTGGCCATTAACATAATTATTATGTGTTTAAAGATGAAAACAGATTTTTATGAGACTTAGAGCTGCTTTTTAAGTCACTTGGTTATGCTCTAAACCCTTCCAAGTAGATTACAGACTCAACAATTTGTTCATGGTCAACTCATTGCCTTTATTTAAAGAGTCAGCATAAGAACAAAACTGCTTTCTTCTGTAAAGCAAAGCTCAGTGTAACCATGGGTCTCTCTTTGGCCACCCACCCTTTGATTTAGATTTTTTTTCCTCTCTTCCAAAGGCCATTTTTAGTATCTTGACACATTTCTAACTTTTTTTCTAACCCCAAATTGGTTGCTGCATTTCTTGGCAGCAAAATAATCAATCTTTTTTTCTTGTTACTGTCTTAATTTAAATAATGCATTTGATCATGACAAAAACAATGCAGCCATTTCTTGAAAATGTGGAACAGATGAAGAAATACAGAGCAGCGTTCGCCAAAACTTCAAAAATTCACATATTTATGGAGATTGAACTTCAACAAAGGTGCCAAGAACACACAATGAGAAAAGGACAGTTTCTTTGGTAAGTGGTATCAAACTGGTTTTCCACATGCAGAAGAATGAAATTGGACCCTTATTTCACTCCATATACGAAAATCAACTCAAAATGGGTTGAAGACTTAAATGTAAGACCTGAAACCATTAAACTATTGAAAACAAAATATAGGGGAAAAGTGTCTTGACATTGGTCTAGGCAATGATTTTTTGGATATAACCCCCAGAACACAAGCAACAAAACAAAAATAGAAAAATGGTATTTCATTAAACTAAAAAGCTTCTGCACAGCAAAGGAAAAAAATCAACAGAGTGAAGAGACAATCTACAGAATGGATGAAAATATTTGCAAACCATACATCTGATGAGTTAATATTCAGAATATATGAGGAACTCAAACAACTACATAGCAAGAAAACAAATAACCCAACTAAAAACTGGGCAAAGGACCTGAACACACATTTTTCCAAAGACATACAGCCAGCGAACAGGTATATGAAAAGGCTCTCAACAACATGAGGGAAATGCAAATCAAAATCACAATGAGATATCTTCAAATACCTGTTAAAAGTAGCTACTATCAAAAAGACAAGAGATAGCAGGTACTGGTGAGGATGTGCGAACACGGGAACCCTGGTGAACTGTGGCGGAATGAATACACATTGGTTCAGCCATTATGGAAATCAGTATAGGGATTCCTCAAAAAATTTAAAATAGAACTACCATACGATCCAGCAATCTCATTTCTGGGTATATACCCAAAGGAAATGAAATCAGTATCTCAAAGAGATGTCTTTACCCCCTGTTCATTGCAGCATTATTTACAGTAACCAAGGTATGGAAATCATCTAAGTGTCCATCAACAGATGAATGGACAAAGAAGATGTGATATCTCTATCTCCATCTATCTATCTATCTATCTATCTGTCCATCTACCTTCATCATGAGAAAGAAGTAAATACTGCCATTTGCAACAACATGGATGAACGTGGAGGATATTATGCTAAGTGAAATAAGTCAGACAGAGAAACATAAATACTGTCTGATCTCACTTATATGTGGAATTTTTAAAAAATGTCAAACTCACAGGTACAGAGAGTAGTACATTGGTTACCAGGGGCTGGGCTGAGGGAGGAGAATGAAGAGATGTTGGTGAAAGGGTACAAGTTTGCAGTTGTGCAGGATGAGCAAGGCTAAAGTACAGGCATGATGACTATATTTAATGATACTGTACTGAACACTGGGAATATGATAAGAGAATAGATTTCAGGTACACTCTTCGCACACACAAAATGGTAACTATGTGAAGAGGTAGCATGTGAACTAGCTTGGCTGTAGTAATCGCTTCACTATGCATATCAATTCCTATGTTGTGCACCTTAAATGTACACAACCCTTACTTGAAACGCTCACTACAAAACACGTCGGGTAGATGATTAAGGTACACCAAGCCGTGTCTGCCAAAACTTCAACCTGGCAGACTTTCTTCAAATACACAAGACTGATACTTTTTTATTTATGTCAAGAAGGAAATACGACATACTAATGATGCACAGAATACACCCTGAAAAAAATTTTATATAATTTTTCTGCTCAATTTTTTTGACAGCCTGAAAACATTGGCAATAAACTTTATAATGGGTGAAGGAGGTTAAGAAGTTCAAACTTCCAGCTTTAAAATAAATTTAAGTCAAGGGGAGGTAACGTACAGCACTGTGACTATAGTTAATAATACTTCAATGTATATTTGAAAGTTACTAAGAGAGTAGTTCTTAAAAGACTTCATCACACACAAAATATTTTGTAACTATGTATGGTGCTGGATGTTAACTAGACTTATTGTGCTGATCATTTTGCAATATATACCAACATTTGTATGTACAACATAATGAAATTAACATGTTATATGTCAAATATAGCTAAATAAAAAATTTTAAATGAAACTACAGATATACATCACCATTATTTTGAAAGTTCTCCACAGAATACAGTACTGATATAATTGAAAAGGATAATATAAAGTGTCTCCTTTAGGTTCAAAAAGTTAACTGCACAGATAAAGACGTGGAGTGGCAGAGCTGAGAGCTTCTTCTGAGTGCAAGATGAGCAAATAGAATGATAATGCTGACAAAAATACCTAATGCAGTATTTGGCTGCACTTTCCCAGGACGCATGTCCAAACAGGAAGGGACTACACTTTAGAGCACTGTGTTCAATTCTGATATAACATTTTACAAAGAGATACTGACAAAATAGAGGTCACAGAGAAGTCTGCTTTCAAAATTTGGTCTGCTGACCATGAAGAGATTTTTCTGTAATCCACGGAAAAGAGTGAAAAAAATAAGGACTATATTGTGCAGAGTTTTGCTACATATGATAAAATTAAGTTGCTGTCAGATAAGGGCTGTTTTATTCTGAGATTATTTTCGTCCTACTTTTGAAGTGAAATTTATATTTTTATTTATGTAATAATGGTGAAATTAGATACATGACAGTGATTTTTAATGCAATTATTTGAAAAGTCTTTGATCTAATTTGCATTTACTGGTCCTTTCCTGGGAACTCATCCAAAGAAAGGATATCAGAGTACTTAGAAATTTTATACAGACAAAAATACACACAGAAATATTTTATACCATGTATGGAACATTTGAAGAATATAAGCTTAGAAAAATACCAAAGCTCTAAGCAGAAGTTAAAAATGTGTTCCCAATTTCCTAGTTTGGGGTCAGGGATGGACAAACAAGTAGACCACTGAATGGTTCTCCTCTGATTTCCAATCAATTCAAGATAAAAGGGCTTTCCAGATGCTGTTTTGAAAATTTCAATGAAGAAAATTGTCAATAAATGAATTTAAACAAAACCTGCATGGAAACCAGAAAAGAGACAGAAGATTTCTGTCCTTCATATGAAAGTTGAAGAAGATGGTTCTTAATGATGTTTTCTTTCTAAGACCACACCATTTTGTAGTTAACTACTTTAAGAAGTGTCTTTTCACATTTGTCTTCTAAATTGACTTGAGTATTTTCAGCCTACCAATATTTATAAAAATAATGCCTTTATATACCTAAGCTATTAGAAAGGTGAGAAGATGTAAGTACTATGGAGTGGTGGCAAGTAGAGCTCTCTTCCTTCAATTTTTGGTATTTTCAATTTTTCTCATTTTTTTTCTGGGATTTTTTTTCATGAAGAAGTTATGGTCTTCTGGTCAACTGATATGTAGTATCAATCCTGTGTGTCTCCTACGGTCGTTGTTGAATATAATTTCAAACCTCAGCTCTAAAATTGTTGACCAATTGAAATGAAATATAAGGGCAAAGAGTTAAAGAGTTATACATTTCAGCTTTATAACAAAAACAAGGGATCTAGTTACTTGTGAGAACTCTTGAGGCTACAGAAATTTTCCAGTAGCTGTTATCACATATGGGAGCTAAGGCTCAAGAGATAGAACTTGTCAAGTATTTCCTGAGTAAATCAACTCCCCAAACCAAAAGGAAAGAACAAAATCTTTAAAGATAACAAAAACATTTTGGGGGCTTCCCTGGTGGCGCAGTGGTTGAGAGTCCGCCTGCCGATGCAGGGGGCACGGGTTCGTGCCCTGGTCTGGGAAGATCCCACGTGCCGCGGAGCGGCTGGGCCCGTGGGCCATGGCCGCTGAGCCTGAGCGTCCGGAGCCTGTGCTCCGCAACGGGAGAGGCCACAACAGTGAGAGGCCCGCATACCGCAAAAAAAAAAAACAAAACAGACAAACAAAAAAACATTTTGTGTGTGCGTTGCCAGATCCCTCTGCCAAGGGCTCTGTTTAGATCCCATGACTTTCCACACACAGTCTTACCTTTCACTTTCACTTTCTAAATAAAATGCAGAGTTTCTAGTTTAGCCTCTGACACTTACAGAAGCTATAGCTTCAAATCGTCTTCTCTCCACCATTTTCCTCAGTGGAACTATTTCCTCTCCAGTCCTCACCATTTTTGGTTTTCTTGTCTTTGTTCACACCGTTGCTTCCAATTAAAATGTTCTTGTTTTTTTCTACCTGTTGGAGTGTCGTGTATCTTTCAAGGATCAATTAAATACCAGTTTATCCAAAAAAAAAAGTCATTTTGATTACTCTACCCAAAGTAATCAGGGGCTCTTCTGTTACATTTCATATGGGGATGATTTCTGTTCAATTTATCTTGCACACTATATTACAAATGCCCAGAAGGCAAGAATTGTTCTCTATTTATCCCTCTAACTGCCACGGCTCCTATAATGAACTTAGGTTGATAGACAAAACTATTAGAGCTGCTCAGAATTGATTCTAAGTATGCTTGAGTGCTCATGTGTTTGCACATATATGTACACTCGTAGGGAAAAGTTACAGTCTGCCGCAGACTGAGAACTGACCCAAAGTTTCAGCCGGTAGAATTTATCTCAGAACATAAAATCTTTAGCAGTGCCACTGGAAGCCCTTTTACTTAAGTAGCAATGGAAATCAGATCCAGCAAATTCACTTGGCCAAAATTTTTATTTATATACAATTCTACTACAGTCCTGTAGATTTCTAGGACTACAAATGTGACAACTAAGGACAAAAGGGTCACTAATGAGAAAGAACCTACTTTCAGCAATATTTAGGCCTGCTACACATAGAGTACCTAATGAAATCTTGCCTTTTAGGTTACTAAAGACATTACGTTTAATGTTTCTTTGTAATATTCCATCTGTGTGACTCCGAAGTAAAATCTCCATCCACCAGGTAGAAGTTAGAAGACTTTGTTATGAAAAATATTAAATGACTTTTTCTAGGCGCTCTAACTTCCCCAAAGCAACCGGCAATGTTTCAAAACCAAATACTAATTCACATCTCTACAAAGAGTACATTTCATAGAGATGTAGAACAGCCCTCAAACTTCAATATGCATAGAAAACATTAGGCTGGGGGTTCTCGTTAAAACTCAATATTTTTGACGAAGTAGTTGAGGGCAGCACCTGAATTCTGCATTTTTAACAGCTTCCCCTGGGTGATGCCAATGTTGCTGGTCCACGGACTGTACTTTGAGGAGCACATATGTAGAGTATTAGAATCAATCATAACTAAATATTAAATGAGTTTAATGTCAGTGCATATAAAGCACTAATACAGATACATATAAACCATAAATACATAAAATCATGATGGAGGCTCCACATTTAACAGAAAATAAAATAAACGTTAGCCTAAGCAGGCCTGACACAGCTTCCGTATCCTCACAGTTGTCATTTAAAAATGTTTAGCCCTTATTCAACATTCACGCTTAACTATATTGAACACGTTCAGGGGATTAGTTACCGTTAAAATCATTCCTTGTGGCCCATAAACCATGAGTATCAATTTTCACAAGTATGTCATGGGTCAGAGGCAATCTTGAAAGGGTGCAAGGAAAGAGGGTGTGTGAGCCGTGAAGACAACAATTAACCTCAAAAAGAAGATCCGCACTTTCTCTTTCACACAATAAACAAGGACAGGAGACTCAGTGCTTTGTTAAATTAATTGGTCAAATACGAAGGTTTAAGGATCTGATTCTGTTGTAATGACATTAGATTCACTTGTCACACAAACCTTCACAATTAGTCTCATGAATTCTTTGATGCACTACTGTCGTAAGTTTCATTTAATAAGTTCATATTAAAAGCTACAAACTGACATGTGCCTTAACTTCCAGTTGTCCCTCATTATAAATATTCATTCAATGGTACTTTGTAAAAGAAAAAAAAAATTATACACAGATGTGATTCCAGACTAAAGACTCATATTAGCACAAAGGCCTTGCCCTATTCAAGGTGTGAGGAGACTGGAGACACGGTCCACACCTTTACACAAGGAGCAAGGCCAGGAGGCAGTACATGCCGGTGCAGAGACATGAGAGAGAAAACAGGAAGGTATGAAGCCTGCACGATCCAGCTGGTCAGGTGAGATCACCACTGTAGCAGCCCGAAGGAAGGAAGGCCTTCCACGCATGTTACTGCAGCGGGAGGAAGGGTGGGAGATTTGTGGCGAGGAGGAACATGACCTTAACAGAGGCTTTATTTGGGGAGATGAAGAGGAACAGCTTCACACTCCAGTTAACAGCTTTGGCCTTGATTTTGTTCACTCGACAGATACTATTGAAAGTCTATTTGAACAGTAAGAAGCTAGAGATCTGTAAAAATGCAGCCCCTAACTATAAAAACCTTTGAATTTTGTCTCATAGATAGTAAAGAATCATTATAGATATAAAGAGTTGAACGTATCATTACGCCCAAAGTATCTCTTTCATTTTGAAAAACTTAGGTGAATATATGTTTACATGTACACACGCACACACCTACACATATACACACATATTTCCCCTTATGTAATTGATTAAATTATTGATTTTGTCGCTGAAGAACAGACCTGTTCTAAGACTTTAAGATGACTCCTTAGTTTTATTGGCTGATCAGTAAAATAAAGCATCTGTCAAGTCAATCACTTGACTGTTTTGAAGGTTTATGTTTTTTTTCCAAACTGGATGCTTAAAGGATTTAAACAGTTTGAAAAATTCTGTAAAATCATCTTGAGTCTTGTGATATGTCACCCTTAATGATAATAGCTCGTGCATAATCTCTTTTTTGAACATTATGAATGGTATTAAATCATTTTCCACTACCAACTGTACAGGGACTGATCAGAGAGATAAATCAATTATCTCTGTATTTGGCTATTTCATTCATATATCCAACTGACAGTGGCAACTCCCCAACACCACCCTGCAAAAATGAAAAGAGGAAGTAACACCAAAATGCAGTTCTCTTATGTTATTTAGGGAATATAAGCAAAATAACCAATGAGAAATGGGTTAAAAAGATCAAAAGAATTCTGATTGGATTTTGATTTCAACCATACCTGCTTATCTATGTTATTCCCCCCTACTTCACTATTAATATGTGTGGATTTTACGCTGACAAAACTGATAATTTCCAAAACAATTTTCTTCCATTGCTGTATTGACATCATCCTATTCATCGATCTCAAATGATCAAAGCTCTCAGATAATTCCGTTTTAAGTTCTATATAAAAGCACATTCATTATCTTATTATATGACTCATTTGCTGAGTCAATAAAAAGCATGTTATACTTGCCATACTTTTGGCTTTCCTAACAATGCATGTTTAAAATAATGTCTTATGCATAATGGAAAAAAAGGTTAAGTATGGAATCATCTTATTCAGTGTCTCAATAAAGATTTCAAAAGAACAACAAAACCCAAAACCCTACCTCCAGGTTGCAAGACTCTAGGAAGCCACACTAGATTACCTAGTCTGAGAGGCGCCGAGGATGACCTTTACAAATGATGTCAGTTTCCTAGTGGGGAACCCTGGGGGTCTCAGAGCAGGGATACGAAAGGTGCTTGTGGGGTTTTTGAGACTGTCCTCTTGTGTTGAGGAGTCAATTGCTTAAAAAGAGATGGCAAACTGCAAGGTTGGGAAAGCTACCTGCAGCTATCTTTGAAGAATACCCCTTTACCTTGGTAGAAATTGTTAGAGGGAATGGGTCCATGCCTGTCTCTCATTCTTGCACGTGAAGCTGGTTCTCATGAGTCCAGATCCATTTTCCAAATAGTCCCAGGGGACTAGCTGGTTTAGTTGGTGCCTGCCAGACAAGGAGCTAATCCCGGCACTTCAACTCTCATAGAATCCATTAGCCAACACTCTACCTGTGTTTTCTCTGCCCTACCTGCTCAGTACCTCTTTCATCCTCTCTATGTGGAGCCTCAATTAGCTATCTTCAAATGGTATTTACTTTGCCTGTCTCTTGGGGACTTAATTGCTTGGAACTGTTGATGTCTTCCCAGAGGATCTGTCATTCTGCCCAGGATGCTGTTCTCAATCCTACTGGTTCTCTCCTCCAGGTAAGTTCTGCTGGGAATGAGAAGTCCATCCAGACACCACTATGCTGTTTCATTTACGTGAAACCAGAGCAAGTTACAATAATAATTTCTTTGTCACGTTTTCTGGAGTGTGAAGTATCTATCTAATAATCTATAATTCCACTAACAGGCCAAATTATTTCCCGTTCCAATAAACAACTGTGCATGACTAAAACAAATATAAAATGAACACAATCAATATAACATTATCAATAAAATGGTAGTAAAGTTTTGTAAATTTAAAGAGGGAAATAATTTGCATATCTTTTAAACACAGCAAGTGGAGAAAATAACAAAATATTCATTCTGTAGTAACTCTGCTTATAATTCCTGTCTATAAAATTTAACCCCATCACCATCTTTCATTCAATGAAAAGGGAAGGTCACTATGAGGTTATATCTTCAGTAGACCCAATTAATTCTTATATTTTCTTTCTTTACTAAAACACAGATTAACAAAAAACAGATTTACGCAGACTGTGCAACAATGGCAAATCCTCCTACAGGATGATTGCATTTGGCTCTTACTACTTAGTATAGGTTGAATTGTGCTCTCTTCCCCCCGCCAAATATGTTGAATTTCTAACCCCTAGTACCTCAGAGTGTGACCTTATTTGGAAATAGGATCATTGTAAGTGTAATGTCAAGAGCAGGATGGGTCCCTAATCCAATATGACCGCAGAAGATGGGCATATAAAGGCACAGACCCTCAGGGAAAATGCCATGTGAAGACGTGGGAGGTAGAGGATTGGAGTGATGCATCTGTAGGTCAAGGGGCATGTGGGGCTACCAGAAGCTAGGAGAGAGATTGAACAGATTCTCCCTCAGAGCCTTCAGAAACAGTCAACCCTGCAAACAGCTTGGTTTTGGACTTCAAGCCTTCAGAACAGTGAGACAATACACTTCTGTTGTTTTAAGCCACCCAGTTTGTGGTACTTTATTATGAGCACTAGGAAACTGACATATGATTTAATACAGCTGATAAAAGGAGGTTCAATAGAGCAAAGGATAGTTCAGTCGCAGAAGGAAACCGTATCAAGTATACCGGCCTTTCAGTCTTTGTCAAATATACGTGACATATCTGACATATGTATATGTGTGCGTATATACACACACACACACACACACTCACGCATACATGTATATACAGTCACTGCGTCAAGGTAAATTTCTCATTTTTTCTATTAGATACATTTGATTTACACACATATACATGTGCATAATAAATGCAACTATGGAAGCCCTGAGGAGGAGAAATAACTCCTTCTCTGGGGATCAAGGATGAGGAATATTTTAAATCAATGTGATGCTTGCTTGTGGGGCAAGAGAAAAGAAAAGATGTACAAGGAAGAATATGAGTAGAAGTAAGGGCAACATACCTCCTGGCGGGCCCTGGGAAGTCCCAGTTTATGTCTGTTGTACTAACTTAATTGCTAAGGTTCTCCTTCCACTTTCAAAAAGTCCTGTTGTGATGAAGAATTATATTTTTACAGGACAAGCATTCTAGAAATACAATTTCTAGTTCCTCTTTGTACCCTAACTATTCTTATCTTCAGCAAATCACTTTGTACAATGGGAATTGTGATAGTCTAACCTTTCTCTCAAAGTCAACTATGAAATAAAAAGGATATGAAAAATGTGAACAAGCTTTCAAAGTTATAAGCATTATCTCAACGCCAGACATTTCTGCCACAATCCCAGGAAAGTACTAGCACTCAGTTACAGGAAGCCGTTTTCTTCTTGAATCTGCACCATTCTTCTACAGCTTGTACCAATTATATTTCATTTTCTTGGCGGCCACTGCAACATGCTCTTGACCTCATTCTATTGCACTAGTAGTTGCCTCTGACTTGCTCTAATTAAGGGGGAAGAAAGAGAAGACAGGAGCTAACATTTATTGAAAGCCTCCATCATTAGAAGCACTGAGCAAGGCACTTAACATTTATTATGACAGTAGTTGCTGTCATTTATTGAATTTTCACTACATACCAGGCATTGTACTAAGCAACTTTCATAGATTTAATGCTCATCATCCATATTTGAAATGGTTACAATAATCGTTATTATATAAGGAAGTGGGGTCCCAACACTTCAAGCAATATTTCTAAACATGACTTCAGATTCAAAATGTCTGATTCTACCAACAGTTCTGTTCTTTTGAACTGTGTGGCCTTGGACAAATCACTTAATATCCCCATTCTCTTTCCTCATCTGACAATGGGCATAATCATAATATCTACTGCATCGAGTTATTATGAAGGTTAAATGAGTTAACATAAGCAAGGGCTAAAAAATACCTAGCATATAATAAGTGCTCTGAAATGTCAGGGATAGCATCTTGCTACTACTATCACTATTGTTGTAATCATTATTACTGTCATCATAATCTTTATGTATTCAAGGGCATACAACCAGTAGGTGACAAAATAAAATTCAAATTTAGGCATTTTGAGCACTGACCCATTCGTTCAATCAACAAGTATTTATTTAGTGTGTGCTACGGTGCCAGGAATAAAATGATGGGAAGGAATGGATGTTCTTATTTGTGTAAGCACATTTTTAGTTTCAAAGACTCATATTCTGTTAGAAAAAATTTAAACCCATTTTTGTGGCAGTTGGAAATATAAGGTGCACATAAGAACACATAGTTAGGTGTACATCTCCCACTCTAGGAGAGCCATGTAAGTCTATATGTGAAAGTTGAGTCAGAAGTTAACAATACCAGAGGTGGGGGAAGAGTGTCCTAACCAATGGAAAGAACACAGACCAAAGTCCCGAAATGAGAGTTTGAATGGGTAATGGAAAGACGGTGTGTGCCTGGAGAGCAGGTTTTGAGATGGGTTAGAGAAAAATCAGAGAGCATAGGCAGGAGCTGGATGAAGAAAGTCTTATAGAACAGTGGTGGTCAGAGGTTGGAGAGGAGGGGGAAATGAGGAGTTGTTGTCTAATGCGTACAGAGTTTCAGTTTTGCAAGGAACATTTGAAAACGTTCTGGAGATCTGTTGCAGAGCAATGTAAATATACTTGATGCTATAGAACTGTACACTTACAAATGACTAAGAAGGTAAATTTTATGTTATAGGTTTTTTAAACACAGTTTTAAAATCATTAAAAAAAGAAAGTCATAAATTTTCTTAAGGAGTTTTGATTGTATCTGAGGGGTACTGAGAAACTATTATGAGGTTTTCAGAGAGGGAACTGAAACAAGAAAAAGAATTACAGATTTTCCAGCCTCTGGATATCAGCCTTTGTAGATGCTGAAAAGAATAACAATGAACACATCTGTTCTGATAATTTTTTCTTCTTCTAATAGGTCTCAAATTTTAAGCTTAAAGAGAGAAAAATGAATTCATCATTTATTCTGGCATCCAACAAATCATTTGAAACCATATATTTCATATATTTCGTAAAATCTTCTAAACATCACAAACGAGAAAATGAGAAAATCAATATCCACACAAATAAGAGGTATCCATTTAAAGTGTTCTTAAACCCCCTCCTCTTCCCCCAAGAATTAGTCACCAATGGGATTTCAATGGCTGAAAATAGTGACTCTGGTAAATTAAGTATCACTAGATGCCATCCTCCATACAATGTCCACATACGGTCTTAAAATAGCTACTTAGTTGCCCTGTTATTATTTTCTTCAGACTAAATCACTGGTTCTCGGATTATGTACTTTTAGAACATCTGGGATCTATACTGAAGTTTCCCATACTGAAATTTAAAAAAAAAAAAAATGGCAGGCCTTTCCAGTTCACTGGGGAGAAAAATAGTAGATAGGGTTTCCATTTCAAGTTTTCTTCAAAAATATTTCTTGCTAAGCTCTGAGGTCTGTTTCTACCTGTCCTAAACAAACATTAATGAAAAAGCAGCAAATTGATATTACTGGAAAGTTTAGAAATAGCTAATTATTTCTGTCACTGACTTTGGGGTTATAGTGATATATGCAAAAATATAATATATACATTCTCCTAGTCAAGTATTTACTATTTCATGTCACTGAATTAATAAAGCAATACCATAAAAAGTTATATAAAGACAGGACTACCAGGTGTCCAGCCATTTGGGTGAGTTTTCCCACCACAGGCCAAGAGGTCTACCTTACTTGATCAAAAGCTGCCCCACCCCACTGGCACCCTGTCCTAATATTTTCTTCCTAATGCTTTGCACTGTACATTTAAATAAACATCATAGTCCCAGTAATTCGATCTTCTTAGTTTGGTCTTCAAATCTTTCTGTCCCCTGAGCTCTGGGAGAGCCTGCCAAGCAACATACTTTGAGTTACCATAACATCAAGGAACTTTCCCCACTGTGGTGACCATTTTTTCTTTCTCACTTCTTTCAGCTGAGGTAGAAATATTATGAAACCTGGGCATGATAGGAAAGGAAACAGACTGCAATACACTACACCACCAAGGCAAAGCTTTATTATATACATAAAATCTGTAAATATGTCTGTATCTGTATATCTCTATATTGATGTCTATATCTAGATCTGTATCCGTTATCTCTATCCGTACCCATATCCATATCTATCTATCACAGAGAGAGAGACTGAGATACCTTGACATCAATATCTGGTAAAATATCCTAATGAAGAGACTTTGTCTCATCTAGGTGACAGTAATGTTAAAAAAAAATCAAGAAACAGAAAACCAAGTACATTTGACTTAAAAACAGCACCTAAAAATTCATGTGATTATGTCAAAATGGCCATTCTGTGTTGTCAAACATGTAAAGCATAATAGCTAGAAGTCTCTTCTATCACAGAAATATTCATCAGATGACCAAGATCAATAAAGTTAGTGGAAACAGTGCAAAATACCCAGTGATGTATTGGGACATACTTTAACGGAGTTTACAATTTCTCCCGCAAAATATTCTCTGTGCCGAGGTCAACTATGTGATCTCAAGAGTCAAGCCCTTTAGAGAACTATATTTGATTAGTAATTTTCCAGCCACTGGACTGAAAGAACCAAGACAGATTATAAAGTGATTTATCTTACAGCTTGGGAGTAGCTTATGCACAGAGGATATCAGTCCCTGCTTTTCAAGTCAGTGCAAATTACTGCATCCTTAACGATTTGTTAAACAAGAGCTGCTCCTCAGCCACTGAAAGAGCTATCTAGTAGGTATATGTGCCACTTCTCTGAATGAGAGTTATCACTGAATGGAAAGAAAATACGTTGCTAGGATTAGAATACTACAGAAATCCCCACCACCACATGCACGAGCAGCTTAGCAGAGAAGATACTGAAATCTCACAACTTTCTCATTTTTCAACTTTGTTGTGTTAATCGCAATTTACATATTTTCATTACACCACAATGTTCAACAAACCATAAATACCCATTTCCAAAGAGCTGGTATCATCAGAATCTGTCCTGAATGAATCCAGTCCAGTGGGGTTTCTAAATTTCTCCCTAAAATATTTATCTAACGACAAAATTCCAAGGCTCAGTATCAGGTTAATGTGGATGGGACAGTATAGTTTGGTTATATAAGTGACAGCATATGAAAGTGTCATCTTATTTTGATTAGCTGTTAGAGCTGAGCACATAAACTTGCACACCCACTTACATAGTATTTATCTATTTAGTTCCAACTATGTGTATGTATATAGTATTAACATACAGTTAACACTATTTAAGAATAGATTTTAAAATAAGGATAGGTTATAAAAATGGGGACAGATTTTTAAAAGAAATTAACTGGTCTCTCATAATACCATTTAGTAAATAGAATTCCTGCCCATTCATGTTTTATATTCACAATAAATGAAAAGAGATAGCTTGCTTGCCTCATTTATAAAACCTATTCTCACTGATTGCTCCTGAAACATCCTTAGTTTATTTAAGCTTACTAAATTAAAAAATATTTAAATTAATAAATATTACCTAGATTTGGGTGGTTTTAAAAGGAATGAAATATTTGGAGAGTAGCTATTATTAACCTTTATAAATATTTGAGGAACATATTATGTCTATGACAAATCACATTCCTTTAGGGTCTAATAAACTAGCTGTTTTAAATTCCTCTTTATGTAGGTCACATTACTCTCTTTTATAAAAATAAATATATTTTAGCTGAGTTTTTTCTTTGCTCATTGTAAAAATTTACAAAAACCATAAAGAAGAGAAAGATCATCCATCTTTACACTCTGTGATTATTCTTCATGTTGAGTTGGGAGGTGGGTGTAATTACAGATACAGGTGCAGCTGCAATGAGCCTATTTTCAGTGCCATTCCCTTTCTAGCACAAGAGCACTGTGGCTAATGGCTACCTGAGAACCTTAGTAAGTCTCACCAAGGGTGGTGTTAGTAAGATGAATCTGTATCATCCCTAGAGATCAAGTAAATAAAACAGACATCTTTCATATTAGACAGCAAGCTAAAGCAAACAGCAGCTTAGCAGATGTGTTAGAAATTCTGCTTTGCAAAGGAGTAAGTTGTAGATAACGATGTGCTCACCAAAACATTTCCTTTTTAAATCAAGCGAAAATCAAAGAAAATGTATGACTAGGTCACTAAAAATTTTCTTTCAAGTGAAATTATACTACACAACAGATCAAAATGCAGGCGTATTAGCATTAATAATAATAGGAGAAATACATATTGAAATCTGTAGTGAATCTGTTGTCCCAAATACTGTCTGGGTTAATGACACATATACTCAATACAGATCTAAGCTGATGAGTAAAGTGTCAAACAGGGTATTTTAGAGAATTGTTGCCAACCTATGACAGAATTTGTATCTGTATGTGTAATATATGAGAAAAATTTCCTCTCATATGTTGTGAGCATATTGGTACCTTTGTATTAAAGCAACAATCAAAGAGTGCTGATTCAATTTAAAATAGAAGACAAATTTCACTAAAATAAATTGAATGCAACAAAACTTCTAAATTGCAAATTATCATATATTTATTTCATGTACTGGATTCAAAACAGTTCATGGAAAGAGAATGTGGACTCAGGCCCCACTCTCTGTTTGAACAGCGTCTGATCCATAAAAAGAACCATCTAAAAGCTACAGAAGTAAAAACAAATTCATTTTGATTTTCATATTACAGAAGGAGCCCAAAAGCAGCTCAGACTTTTTTTATAATTTTATTTTATATTATCAATAAAAGAAGCCGGTAACTGACAACAGAAAGAATTAGAACTGGTGGGGGGGTTGGGAGACAAAAGAGTAAGAGGAAAAATACAACAGAAGAGGAGGAAATATAGATAAAGAGAGAGATTCACATGCAGAAAGTGACAGAGGAATACCCCACAGTGTGTTTTTCTCACATACAAAGAAAATAAATGACACGTGTAAGCAGAAGCAGAGGAAAAAATTAACAAGCTAGAAATCCATACCACGTGACCTCTTAAGGTAGTTTTTCTAAGGTCACATTGTGCTTTGTGACTGGATGCGCAAATGGCTTGTCACTTCCTGTTACCCCCAGGGCCAGATGAAATGAAGTCAAGGGCCCAGGATTCCCTCTCCCCGCTGTACATCCAAGGAGAGTAGCAATGACTGGTTATTACATGCTAGTCCATTGTCCTAAAATGCTCTATAAAGGCTTTGCAAGATTTAGTTTCCTGGTCCACATCAGAGTATTCTAGGGTGTCCCATATCTGTATATCAGTTAGGGGACAGCTGTGTTCCTTCTGAAAAGTATCCTAGAATTGCATTACTACCATAGAGTTAGAGAGAATGTTAACTGTATCATGTACTTTCATGTAATAGTGTAAAGTTATATGGGTGCTGCTAAAGGTCATTTCATATAAATCATATTATATACATTACATGTATATGTGTGGTTGCTTATATAACCCTGTAATGCCGTTCATGATAGAATTTTTCTGTTTACGTATGATATCATACCCTGCTTTAGGACATACTCTGAGGCAGGGCTAGATCTTCACAGAGTGTTTTTCTCATTTTTATGTTTTTATGTAAGAAGAAATAAGTTTAAGGAGTGAGGGGACATGCATAAAGGAGAGAGACACTGAGAAAGCAAAACTCCCAGGAACCATCACTGGGCTGTCATTCCTGCAAACACCCCTAGGGACTAGAGCGGGGGTGGGGGGCAGATGAACCTGAATGCATATCTCAGCTGTCAGTGAAGAGTCCTGTGGCCTTTAACAGATTATTTCACTTATTTGAGCCTCAGTTTTTACAACTGAGAGGAGGATCAATGATACATACCCTATAAGGTTCTTTTCAGAATAAAATTAGGCATTACATCTACAGTGTTTTGAACAGTATATGGGCTGTAGTAAGTACTCAATACATGAATGAAAGGTTATTTCTAAAACTATGGCTCGGACAGGCTAAGCACTGCACACCTGTGGCAACTTATTTTACTACTGTGTTTCTTGACTTTTCTTCTACAAAGTAGAAGTAAACATACCTACCTATACCTGGGACTCCTTCTCAGGACTAGGGATAATCTACGGAAATATACTAACACTAAGGGGCACAACGAATTTTCAGTACATGGTAGTCTCAAAAACATTTGGATGTAAACAAAATTATTGAGAATTATTTTTTTTCTACTAATTGAGATCTCCAGAAACATTTATTAAGAACAAGGATGGACAGTCTGAACAATTCTCTGAATAAATTTCCCTCCATCTTTAACACCTGATACACAAGTAGAAGAAAATGAAATCAAATCTTTTTTGGAAGTAGAAGTGTAAGTTTTAAAAATTCATACTACCAGTAAAATTGATAAACAATAGCAACTCATTAGCAGATATAGAAAATTCTTCAGAATTTAGAAATAAATAGTGCTTAACCTTAAAAACTGTTCATTAACCTTAATTAAACCAGCCAGTCCCCCATTAGATCACTGGCTGTGTATGGACACAGATGAAGTGCTGTCCCTGAGCCTAACTACAGCAGGCTACGGGCACTACTTGGAAAACTGCATCAGTGCAGACTCTCCTAATATCTCAAACTTCTAAATCTACTTTAGCTTTTCTATTATTTTGATAATCTCCAATAATAGCCAGAGTTCCCCAAAACGTTCTTGTCATTATTTCTGCTGTTGGGAGCTGCCTACAACTCAGAAGCAGTTGTGTTATGTCTCATAATCCACTTTGTCTTGCACTGTAAGTACTGATGAGGGGTCCAGGTCAACTTTCTATCTGACATAGGCTTTTGATGCCTCAAGTTTTCAATGTGAAAGCATTATTCAATACCATTTATGCGCAGTAAATCTCCATAGATATATATCTACGTTATATGTGATGTAGGTTTTTATGCCTTAAGTTTTCAATGTGAAAGTGTTATTCAATACTATTTATGCATAATAAATCTCCACAAATATATAAAATAGTAACTCTAGTTTCTTTTTCAAGAAAAGCTCTACTTTTTTTTCTAGCATCTTCATTGGAGTATAATTGCTTTACAATGGTGTGTTAGTTTCTGCTGTATAACAAAGTGAATCAGCTATACATATACATATATCCCCATATCCCCTCCCTCTCACGTCTCCCTCCCACCCTCCCTATCCAACCCCTCTAGGTGGTCACAAAGCACCAAGCTAATCTCCCTGTGCTATGCGGCTGCTTCCCACTAGCTATCTATTTTACATTTGGTAGTGTATATATGTCCATGTCACTCTCTCACTTCGTCCCAGCGCACCCTTCCCCCTCCCCGTGTCCTCAAGTCCATTCTCTATGTCTGCATCTGTCTTTATTCCTGTCCTGCCCCTAGGTTCATGGGAACGTTTTGGGTTTTTTTTGTTTGTTTGTTTCTTTTTAGATTCCATATACATGTGTTAGCATACGGTATTTGTTTTTGTCTTTCTGACTTACTCCACTCTGTATGAGAGATTCTAGGTCCATCCACCTCACTACAAATAACCCAATTTCATTTCTTTTTCTGGCTGAGTGATATTCCATTGTATATATGTGCCACATCTGCTTTATCCATTCATCTGTCGATGGACACTCAGGTTGCTTCCATGTCCTGGCTATTGTAAATAGAGCTGCAATGAACATTGTGGTACATGACTCTTTGAATTTGGTTTTCTCAGGGTATATGCCCAGTAGTGGTGTTGCTGGGTCGTATGGTAGTTCTATTTTTAGTTTTTTAAGGAACCTCAATACTGCTCTCCATAGTGGCTGTATCAATTTACATTCCCACCAACAGTGCAAGAAGGTTCCCTTTTCCCCAGACCCTCTCCAGCATTTACTGTTTGTAGATTTTTTGATGATGGCCATTCTGACTGGTGTGAGGTGATACCTCATTGTAGTTTTGATTTGCATTTCTCTAATGATTAGTGATGTTGAGCATCCTTTCATGTGTTTGTTGGCGATCTGTATATCTTCTTTGGAAAAGTGTCTATTTAGGTCTTCTGTCCATTTTTGGATTGGGTTGTTTGTTTTTTTCATATTGAGCTGCATGAGCTGCTTGTAAATTTTGGAGATTAATCCTTTGTCAGTTGCTCATTTGCAAATATTTTCTCCCATTCTGAGGGTTGTCTTTTCGCCTTGTTTTTGGTTTCCTTTCCTGTGCAAAAGCTTTTAAGTTTCATTAGGTCCCATTTGTTTATTTTTGTTTTTCTTTCCATTTCTCTAGGAGGTGGGTCAAAAAGGATCTTGCTGTGATTTATGTCATAAACTGTTCTGCCTAAGTTTTCCTCTAAGAGTTTTATAGTATCAGGCCTTAGATTTAGGTCTTTAACCCATTTTTAGTTTATTTTTGTGTATGGTGTTATGGAGAGTTCTAATTTCAGTGTATCGTTTAGCCTCCATGTGTTTGTATTTTTTACAGACTTTTTCCTGTAATTGGTATCTAGTCTCAGCATTGTGGTCGGAAAAGATATTTGATACGATTTTCAATTTTCTTAAATTTACCAAGGCTTGATTTGTGACCCAAGATATGATCTATCCTGGAGAATGTTCCATGAGCACTTGAGAAGAAAGTGTATTCTGTTGTTTTTGGATGGAAAGTCCTATGAATATCAATTAAGTCCATCTTGTTTAATGTATCATTTAAAGTTTGTGTTTCCATATTTATTTTCATTTTGGATGATCTGTCCATTGGTGAAAGTGGGGTGTTAAAGTCCTGTACTATGATTGTGTTACTGTCAATTTCCCCTTCTATGGCTGTTAGCATTGGCCTTATGTATTGAGATGCTCCTATGTTGGGTGCATAAATATTTACAATTGTTGTATCTTCTTCTTGGGTTGATCCCTTGATCATTATGTTGTGTCCTTCTTTGTCTCTTGTACTATTCTTTATTTTAAAGTCTATTTTGTCTGATATGAGAATTGCTACTCCAGCTTTCTTTTGATTTCCATTTGCATGGAATATCTTTTTCCATCCCCTCACTTACAGTCTGTATGTGTCCCTAGGTCTGAAGTGGGTCTCTTGTAGACAGCATATGTACGGGTTTTTTTTTTTTTGTATCCATTCAGCCAGTCTGTGTCTTTTGATTGGAGCGTTTAATCCATTTACATATTTAAGGTAGTTATCAATATGTATGTTCCTATTACCATTTTCTTAGTTGTTTTGGGTTTGTTATTGTAGGTCTTTTCCTTCTCTTGTGTTTCCTGCCTAGAGAAGTTCCTTTAGCATTTGTGGTAAAGCTGGTTTGGTGGTGCTAAATTCTCTTAGCTTTTGCTTGTCTGTAAAGGTTTTAGTTTCTCTGTCAAAACTGAATGAGATCCTTGCTGGGTAGAGTAATCCTGGTTGTAGGTTGTAGGTTTTCCCTTTCGTCACTTTAAATATGTCCTGCCACTCCCTTCTGGCTTGCAGAGTTTCTGCTGAAAGATCAGCTGTTAACCTTATGGGGATTCCCTTGTATGCTATTTGTTGGTATTCCCTTGCTGCTTTTAATATTTTTTCTTTGTATTTAATTTTTGATAGTTTGATTAATATGTGTCTTGGCATGTTTCTCCTTGGATTTACCCTATATAGGACTCTCTGTGTTTCCTGGACTTGATTGACTATTTCCTTTCCCATATTAGGGAAGTTTTCGAATATAATCTCCTCAAATATTTTCTCGGTCCCTTTTTTTTTCTTTTCTTCTTCTGGGACCCCTATAATTTGAATGTTGGTGCGTTTAGTGTTGTCCCAGAGGTCTCTGAGACTGTCCTCAATTCTTTTCATTCTTTTATCTTTATTCTGCTCTGCGGTAGTTATTTCCACTATTTTATCTTCCAGGTCACTTATCCATTCTTCTGCCTCAGTTATTCTGCTATTGATTCCTTCTAGAGAATTTTTAATTTCATTTATTGTGTTGTTCATCATTGTTTGTTTGCCCTTTAGTTCTTCTAGGTCCTTCTTAAAGGTTTCTTGTATTTTCTGCATTTTATTTCCAAGATTTTGGGAAGATTTTTTTTTTTTTGCGGTACACGGGCCTCTCACTGTTGTGGCCTCTCCCGTTGTGGAGCACAGGCTCAGGACGCGCAGGCTCAGCGGCCATGGCTCACGGGTCCAGCCGCTCCACGGCATATGGGATCCTCCCGGACCGGGGCACGAACCCGTGTCCCCTGCATCGGCAGACGGACTCTCAACCACTGCACCACCAGGGAAACCCCCGACTGTGGAGATTTAATCCGCTGCTCCCGAGGCTGCTGGGAGAGACTTCCCTTTCTCTTCTTTGTTCGCACAGCTCCTGGGGTTCAGCTTTGGATCTAGCCCCACCTCTGCATGTAGGTCACCTAAGGGCGTCTGTTCTTCACTCAGACAGGACGGGGTTAAAGGAGCAGCTGAGTCGGGGGCTCTGGCTCACTCAGGCCGGGGGGAGGGAGGGGTACAGAATGCGGGGCGAGCCTGCGGAGGCAGAGGCCGGCATGACTTTGCACCAGCCTGAGGCGTGCCACGTGTTCTCCCGGGAAAGTTGTCCCTGGATCACGGGACCCTGGCAGTGGCGGGCTGCACAGGCTCCCAGGAGGGGCAGTGTGGATAGTGACCTGTGCTTGCACACAGGCTTCTTGGTGGCGGCAGCAGCAGCCTTCGCGCTTCATGCCCATCTCTGCGGTCCGCGCTGATCGCCGCAGCTCACGCCCATCTCTGGAGCTCATTTAGGCAACGCTCTGAATCCTCTCTCCTTGCGCACCCCTTAAGAATGGTCTCTTGCCTCTTCGGCAGCTCCAGACTTTTTCCCGGACTCCCTCCCGGCTAGCCGTGGTGCACTAACCCCCTTCAGGCTGTATCCACGCAGCCAACCCCAGTCCTCTCCCTGGGATTTGACCTCCGAAGCCCGAGCCTCAGCTCCCAGCCCCCGCCCGCCCCGGCAGGTGAGCAGACGAGCCTCTCGGGCTGGTGAGTGCTGGTCGGCACCTATCCTCTGTGCGAATCTCTCTGCTTTTCCCTCTGCCCCCCTGCTGCTGTGCTCTCCTCCGTGGCTCCAAAGCTTCCCCCCCCCACGCCCACCCCCCATCTCCGCCAGTGAAGGGGCTTCCTAGTGTGTGGAAACCTTTCCTCCTTCACAGCTCCCTCCCACTGGTGCAGGTACTGTCCCTATTCTTTTGTCTCTGTTTTTTTCTTTTGCCCTACCCAGGTACGTGGGGAGTTTCTTGCCTTTTGGGAAGTCTGAGGTCTTCTGCCAGCATTCAGTAAGTGTTCTGTAGGAGTTGTTACACATGTAGATGTATTTCTCATGTATTTGTGGGGAGGAAGGTCATCTCCACGTCTTACTCTTCCGCCATCTTGAAGGTCTCTCAAGAAAAGCTCTACTTCTTAAAGAAAGATATTTTCTATAAGTATCTACAACTGGGCTTTAACTTCTGAAACAAATTTCAACGTTCTATGGTTTCACAAGTAAATAATAAAGACTGTCTTATCCAATGATCCTGCTAATTGCTTCCAAGCCGTTATCCAATTATGTTTCTCAAACGTGCAAGGTTTACCAACAGCCTGTTCTGAGAGTTGCCTAGGAAGATATGTTAATGGCCAGGGTGAACTCTCCATGGGGCCACTGTAGAAGTTCATTTGATGGCTTTGTTCTCGCTGACTCTGACTACTCAATTAAATCTTTAATGACCTAAACTTTCATTTTTCTCTTCCCTTTTTTTTTTTTTTTTTTTTTGTGGTATGCAGGCCTCTCACTGTTGTGGCCTCTCCCGTTGCGGAGCACAGGCTCCGGACATGCAGGCTCAGCGGCCATGGCTCACGGGCCCAGTCGCTCCGCGGCATGTGGGATCCTCCCGGACCGGGGCACAAACCCGTGTCCCCTGCATCTCAACCACTGCACCACCAGGGAAGCCCCGCTCTTCCCTTTTTAAAGAACTTGCTGACTTCCTTTTTCTCTATGTCTTCTTTGTTTCTGGCAATTCTTTTCTTGCATTCTTGGTTCTGGCCTAAATTTTCCTTGACCTTTAGCAGTCCTTGCAGTTATTTGCCTTCTTCCTTCTGAGGAATTAGGAAATTTGGGTCTAGCACCTTAAATAAAATCACTTGACATGTTTTTTTCAAAGGGGCATAAAACAATTTCATTTGAAAATGTACTTATGGTACATGTACTTATAATATTATGCATACCATTTATCTTGCAGTTAAGATGTCTTGCAGATTAGTGATTAAAGTTTTAAAAAATCTACAAAAATATAAAATTAACAAAACTTTTATTTTTACTTTCTGGAAGTTTCCAAATCTCAAATCTCTAGGTTGGAGATTGAATTTTATATGAAGGTTTTATTAGTATATAATAAGTACTTGGATTTTGATTTTTAAAATGTTTTGCAATTGAACATATAGATTTTAGAAAGTTAATTATGAACATAATATATAACATTTAATGGTTATCAAGTAAATTGAATTCGATTATACATAAAAATTAAAATTTAAAAATATATGTATAAATATATATACACACACATACAGTTATATATTCTGGAGAGCTTACAAATGATGTGGGGAAAAAAAAATCCTGTCCTGGCACAAGTAATACCGTCAGTATGTCTCCATTTTCTGAGATAAATTCAACCTGAAACATAAGTTCAGTGAGGCCTTTAAGGAGCTGTATGAAATGTTATGTGAAAAAAAAATCTCTTATTAAAAAATGTAGAAAATATATCAGGAAAAAATAAACTAACCTGAAATTTGCAGCATCATTTACATCAAACTTTCCTAAAATATATTCAATGAAAAATATTCTGTGGTAAAATAATCACGAGAAACACAGTAATTTTATTTCTTCTTGAGCCATGACCTTCCGTATCAGCCTATTATAATAAAACCTTTGAGAGCCTGGGTTCTTACGTGATAAAACCACGTTAAACTCTGAAAGCAGTGTTCTATGGCATGCACCTTTTAAAATTCGGTATTTTTTAATCATAGAGGAAAAATCTCTTCCAATTGATTTGTGATTGTTCTCAGTTAAAAATTAATGTTTAAATTTATGGAACAGAGCATTTCAGGATAGACCTTTACTACCTATTACATTTCAAAAAAGGTTTCTTAAATCTTATATTTGTGTTACCTAATGAGCATTAGGTAAGTATCCAGAATGTACTTTGCTAAGCAAGCACAAGTAATTTAGGATGAATAATTCACAGTTCTTACTTTTAAAGAGCTCATTTTTATCAAAGGTTAAAATGAAAGTACTGGTTCTTAATTAAGGTAAACAGTATATTGGCCATGTGTCTGTAGAAGCCATTTGACTTGTGATCTATATTTTAGTCACATTTTGACATATTCCAGCTTGGTCATATTCCACCTTGATGAATTATTTGCAATTTTCTTATAAGAAACATGAGCTGAAACAAAGATAGCACTAGAAAATGTGAAAATATCTCTCTTGATATATATGATAAATCATAGTTCAGGGTTATAAATCATACTCATAGAATAAGTCAGGTTGAAAATAATGCTGAATACAGACTAATGTCTTTGTTTAAAGCTACTCTAGGGCTATACCTTGAAGTTATTAGTAGATCAATCTTGTGATTACTTTGCCATGGGGTGAGCAAACTATGAATTTTATAAAATAATCTCAGGGGATTAAGTTTTTTGTTCTTATTCTAATTATACCCCTCCATTTCTCAGTAAATTTTCTAAAACCAAGCCAAACAAAAATTATCCTACAAGAGGGCTTCCCTGGTGGCGCAGTGGTTGAGAGTCCGCCTGCTGATGCAGGGGACACGGGTTCGTGCCCCGGTCCGGGAAGATCCCACATGCCGCGGAGCGGCTGGGCCCATGAGCCATGGCCGCTGAGCCTGCGCGTCCGGAGCCTGTGCTCCGCAGCGGGAGAGGCCACAACAGTGAGAGGCCCGCGTACCGCAAAAAAAAAAAAAAAATTATCCTACAAGAGATTTCTCTTACATTTAATTTACAATGCTTGTTTTTTGTTTTGATTTCCTTATCATTTAAATAAAATAACTGTAAGTATCACTATTTTGTATGAGTTTAAGATTAGGTTGTAAAGGTTATTTTACATTTACAGTCCTGCTAAAGACAGCTTTTTTCCCCTTAAAAGATCAATTTCAAGTGTTTTAAAGAGTTTATTATTAAATTAATTACCTAATTATGCTGTTATGCTTCCAGCATACCTGTTACGCTTCTATTCATCAACTATTAATTGAGGGCCTACTATGCTACACGTACTGAGCTAGAATACTTACCCCTTAATGAATGCAAGAAGAGCGGTCACTTCATTTCTCTTGACATTTCCCACATATTTAAGGCGGCTCACTATGGTAGCCGTAATTCTAAGTCAATTTTAATGTGTGTATTTATGTTTATGTGCATACATGTTGTTATAGAGCTCCGATTCTGGATGTGATGCCATGCATTTTTCTGAACGGTTTGCACATCTTAGTGGCAGTACTTTATTAGGGAGCTCTCAACAGTTCCAACAAGCTTTTAAATCAGCTAGAAAAATGCGGTCCTTATACAATCACCAGTGGATTCCAAAAGCAATCTGAACACTTGATTTCATTCTGACATTTCTTTACAAATTAGGAAGACAAAACTCCTAAGAAAATACAATCACAGATTTTACAGTCGGAAATTCTACATTCCTTTCTCTTTTCCTGACTGGATGAACTATTTTGGACAAATCACAACATCTCTGGGTCTAAATTTTTCATCAGTGGAATGGAATTAAAAATACTTCTGACCTAACACACAGTATGTCACTGTGGTTATTACATTCTCTGTTGCTTCCTAATTCATCCAATGGATATTTGTTAAAACTGTATGTAAGGTTTGCTGCTAGACAGTGGGGCTGGAGTGTTGGGAAAACAATCCTTCTCTTTGCCCTCATGGAGTCCATGGGAGCAAATCGCTATTAAATTAGCCATGCTCCAAAGAAGCGGAAAATTTCCTTCAAGGATCAGCCAGAAATCCCATTTTTATGGACCTTCCTCCTCCCTTTTTCCAGAATCAGGAGGGACCTTTCCTCCCTAATAGCTCTATATCCTACATATGTCTAATACAATATATCTCAGAGACCATCATGCTATAGTTACTGATGTAAATTCCTATGTCTTCCACTGGATTATCAACTTCATTTGGGTGAGAAACACAAAGTTCTACGCTGAGGTACACAATATTTTAGGTGCGCTCACATGTTATTTCACTTACTCGTTACAACAATATGGAAAAGTATCGCATCCACCTTTTCAAAGATAAGGGAACTGAGTTTGGGGAAGGCTGAACAGTGTCTCTAAGGTTAGCTAGGCAGTGACCCAGCTTGGCTGTTATAGCAGGTTGGCTGTTACACACCTAGCCTATAACAGCTCAGCGGTGATATCTCAGTAACACTCACACAGAAGAGTTGCCCTAAAGTGACAGCCGACCCTGTTTTTCTCACACGTCAACTATAAGACTTGCTGGCCTCGGCAGCCAGAGGGAAGAAGAAAGTGCCATGGCCCATCAGCTGTGGCTTCTGAAAGCAGTCAGGAAAGCACAAAACAAATGTACAAGCTGACCTAAATCTGGGGCAAAGTCTTGTGTTTTAAATCATTATTATCATTAGAAAGATGGAACTTAAGCAATTCAGCAGGTGGGAGGCAACAGAGGGCAGTAATGGGTGATCTTGGCTCTGGAGCCAGACAGGCTGGTCTCTAATCCCTTCTCCATCCCTCACGAGCTGAGTGACTTTGGTCAGTCTCATCTCCTCTGTTCCTCAGTTTCCTCACCTGTAAAAAGAGGCAAATGACTGAACCTATTTCACAGCGCTGTGGCGAGGGAGGATTCAATGAGAAAGTGCACATAAACAGCCCTGACACGTTGTGAGCTTTCAGTGATAACAGTAATACAGCGGTTAACACATAAAGAACAGGTCTTGGGATTATACGAGCATTACATTGTGATGAGCACTGCCACTAAACAACAGTCTAGTGGGACTCAAGAGTTCTTAGACTGCATCATAATTTCACCAATTAATCCATTTATTACATTAATTTCACAATCACTTACTGAGTACCTACTGTGTGCCAGGAACCATCTTATGGATACAAAGTTGAGTAAGAAACAGTTCCCTTAAGGACATGACAGATTTTAGGACAGACAAAAATGTAAACACATGCTTGAAATATGCTCGAGATATGCTTTGATGTAAGTGCTGAAATAGAGAAAAATCCAGATTCAGCGGTGGCCCACTAAAAATTGCTAATATTTACAGATGTCTTCTCTGAATCTGGCCATTTGTCCAACACTTCACATAAGGTATCACGTATGACCGTCAAAGCATCCTGATGAGGATGATATTGTTACTGCTACCCATTTTACAGGTAACGCAACTAAGGTTAAGAGAAAATTTAAAATTCACCCTAGACAAGCAGGTAGTAAGTGGTCAGCCACATTCTGCCTCTTAAGCTCTATCACCCAATGGAGAAGGGATGCAAAGCAAAGGAAGTGCACCCACCAATGCCTTTCAAAACCAGAGCTTTAATTATATGCAAATTATAGGAAAGGAAGCAAAGAAGAGAGATTAAAGAAGTCGGAGAAAATAAACTTCAACAAGCCCTTAACATATTATGTAGAGTTTATGTAATGTATGTTTAAAAATTGTGATAAACATATTTTTATAACATATTCCTAGAAGTGTGCTTCCTATGACTGTGACATGACATTGTGCTTACTTTCTGTCTTGTTCAAATTATCTGATGATTTATCTGCTGATGAATTAAAAATAAAATTTAGTAAGATAGACTTAATTTGCATGTGTTAAGTTTTAAAACATTGATCCAAATCCCAAGGCGACCTGGATAAATTTTTTAAAACTTGTTAAAAATACCCAGGGCCTTTAGGGTGACTGCATATTTAACAGGAGTGAAGAGAAAAGACTCGGATGCCAAAACTTCCCTGTGAACTTGGGCTGCGCAAATAGAAACAGAACAAAGGAAACACAAGCCTCCCTCTATTCCTTAATGCATGGAATGTATTTGGAGCATCGTGTTTAAATCTGGGCACCACAGTTTAGGAAGGAACTTAATGAGAGTGGGCCCAAAGGAGGAAAATCAGGAGGGTGGAAAGGTAAAGGCACACCACATGAGGGCTGGTTAAAGGGACGATGGGGAATGTTGCAGCTGTCGGACTGGAGGCTTAGGAGGCCCATGACTGCTGAGCTCACAGGTCAAAGGTCTGAACATAGAAAAGGAACTGGGACTGAAGACAGACCAGAAGCAATGGCTGGGCCTTCGAAAAAGGCAGACTGCAGGCCACAGCTGAGACAGGAGTGGGATATTGTGGTGGAGGAGCGGGCTCCCTGTTTCTCAAAGGTCAAAGCACAAGTTTCCTCTACAGACAGAACGTGGAGGCCGTAAGCTCTGAAATTCCCTCCCGTTTCTACTGCCGACTCCTCTGCCTTCTCTTACCTCTCATTCTCCGGGATCAGCAAGCACTCCGGCCAGCATCCAGTTTCTCAGGGATTCTTTCTAAACAGCCAATGGCTCTCAACAGCTTCAGCTCTCACTAGCCAACTATCTCCTCCTAAATTTGTATTTTTAGCCGCAAACTCACATTTTTCCAGTTCCAATTATTTTCACTAAAGAAGTATTACTATTTGATTTTTCCTAATCTTACATTCTCTGCAATCAATATGCCATCAAGTTCTGCTTTTTCTTTCTTTTTTAGGTCCATAAAGTTTATACACATCTCATTTCATATTCAGAATATTCTGGCTGAGTTACTGCAGACAGATGTAATACTTTCATTGCTCTATGCTTTTTCATACACAAAGCTCACTGACCTTCCTTCATTTTTCTGCTGTATATTCCATCATCTTATCATATTGACCTAAATGAGGATGAACACCTGCATCATAGAATTAACTCAAACACCTGAGCTCATGATGTCCTCTTAGGCTACGTCAACCTTCCAGCGTTTGCTCAGAACCAGAAAGTCCATCGCTAATACCACCTTCAGAGCTACATATTGAATGGTATCATATCTTTAAGTAATTTTTCTTTCCATACTTCACTGAGGGAATATACAATTACAAATCAGATACTTCATAATCTCTGATTCACACGTATGATGATACTGTTTCCAAAAACCAGATCTAGTGGCTTTTAAACACTGATATTTTTCCATGTGCTCTTCTGCTTATAACAAGCAGGGTGAAGGAGGCTCCTCTGCCCCCTTCCCTGGAAATGCCCTTCCCTGCTCACATCCGCTCTCAGCCAAACCATTCACAGTTGGAGAAAGAACGCTGACTGCCAGCACACCTAAGGCTAGCTCTTTACTCTTCTGCCTTTTAGACCAAGTTTTACATGACACTTTCATACGTTACCTGAGATGTCTCCACACTTGGATGACTTAATCAACCCTCTCAAGCTGCCTTTTGAAATTCCTTCACTTACTCTCTTTCTACTTTCTCCTAAAACCTCAGGTAACTTCCTTTTCTTATGAAGCAGCATTTCAATACTTCTTTTCCTTTTCATGCTGAGACCTTCAAGTTGGACACCCTCTGCTATAAAATTTAAAGCATGACTCGTGGTCTTAAGCCCTTTGGAAAACAAGTTGTACTCATAAAAGTTAAAAGAGAATTATTTTTTTATTTTTACATAAAAAGTGCTATTATTACTTTGATCTCTATATACAAAACACACATTTTTCCCTGTTGCTGTTTTATTCTTGTTGGAACAACTCAATAGCAAAAAAAAAAAAAAAAAAAAAGAAAGAAAGAAAAGAAAGACAAGACATACAAATGACCAAAATGTACATGAGAAAGTGTTCAATACCATCAGGGAAATTCAAATCAAAACTGCAATGAGGTATCACCTCATACCTGTTAGAATAGCTATTGTTAAAAAGACAAGAGATTGTAAGTGCTGGTGAGAATGTGGAGAAATAGGAAACCTGGTGCACTGTTGGTGGGAACATCAATTGGTACAGTCACTGTGGAAAACAGTATGAACGCTCCTGAAAAAGTTAAAAACAGAACTATCATGGAATCCAGCAAACCCACTTCTGAGTATTTATCCAAAGGAAATGAAACCACTATCTTGTAAAGATACTGCACCCCAATGTTAATTGCAGCATTATTCACAATAGCCAAGACATGGAAACAACTTAATTGTCCATCAACAGATGAATGGGTAAAGAAACTGCGATGTGTGTATGTATATATATAATGCGATAATATTCACATATAAAAAAGAAGGAAATCTATAAAAATGTGCCATTTGAGAAAACATGGATGAACCTTGAGAGCATTATACTAATGCGATAGGCCAGGCAAAGAAAGATAATACTCTATGACTCCACTTATATGTAGAATCTAAGAAGAAACAAAACAAAAATGAACTTAGACACAGAGAGCAGACTGGTGGTTGCCAGGGGCTGGGGGGTGGGGAGAATAAGGAGATGTTGATCGAAGAGTAAAAACTTCCAGGTACAAGAAGAACAAATTCTGGAGACCTAATGTGCAGCATGGTGATTGCAGTTAAAAACACTGTATTGTATACTTGAAAATTACTATGAGAGTAGATCTTAAATGTTCTCACCATAGCAACACCACCACCAATATCAACAAAATGATAATTATGTGAGGTAAAGAATGTCAACTAGCCTTACTGTGGTAATCATTCCACAATATATCTTTGTGTATCAGATCACCATACTGTACACCTTAAACTTATACAGTGGTATATGTCAATTATACCTCAATAAACCTGGCGGGGAAAACCTCTTTTGCAATGCCTTCAATGATAGCATGTGAGCTTTCGAGGATGGAAACCAGGTTTTTATTCATCTTTATATTCCTAGCATTAGTATATTGCCTGTCGTATATTAGATGCTCAAATACTGAATTAGTTAATCAATACCTGCTAAGAATTTTATCAGTTGCATAAACTAGAACATAGCAGAAATGTCAAATATTTACCAAATTTATGGTGGATTTGCAGCTTGCTTTTTACTCCTGATAATACTGCAAATTTCTTCTTGTACAAGAAGAATAACCAATATTGTCTATGCTAATATTATTATGCAAAGGTTCTAATTTCATTTGTATATTTCTGGAACCAGAGGTGTCTCCTCAAAAAAGAAAGTTTATTTTTAATTCAGTGAATCCTTTCCACATTAATCATGCTAAGGCAAAGCAAGGCTCTCTAGGAGAGAATATGTCCCTGGATTGGAGGCTGTATGACCTAAGCCTTAAGAGATTTAAAAATCAACATCCAGGTGAAGACACAGCGTGAGTAACTTGTTGGTGCTTTTTAAATCTGGTCTACATCTTGGATCTGTACAGAACTTTAACTCAGCTCGCCCCCAACCACCGCATGTAAATTCTCTTCCTTTTCTAACTCCAGGTGATACTTGAGTCTGTCCACATCTGTTTCACCATCACTAATAATATTACATGTTTGAATTGTATTTTATGAGTGTAATATTTGGTATGATCACTTAAAATCTATCAGTAACTCCGACTAACTGACAAAGGCACAAAATTTCCAGTTGACCAGACCATGTCAGAAGCACTTCTTCTTTACAGCCCTTCATCTGGGACTCTAATTTTGAGTTAGATGCCTCTGCTACATGCCTCTAAAAGCTCTGCTCTTTAATTTTAATTACTTATTTAACTGAATGTTGTATGCACTTACTGTAATCATTATGTGGAGAATAAGTACATATGCTTTAATCATAATAATATCCTCATTGCCTAGCTCAGTAAAATTTGTTGAATGAATAAATGAACCAAACAACCAACTAATCTATGGTCATATTCATGATTATTTTTCTGTACAAAACTGACTTACTATGTACCAAACACTGTTTTATTGTTTGTTTGGTGTTTGACTCCCTAGTAGATAATAAAAACTGTAAAGGCCAGGTTACATTTCTGTGGACCAATTTTTTAAAGAAATCTTATGAAAACATCTTAAATCTTAGAGGTGAACTCACTCCTTCTCTACACAGCACCCTGACAGAGCTGAGCCCCTGGGAGACCAGCAGATCTAGCCTGGGTTATGGAGAACCAAGTCCACACCACAGCTCCCTTCAATTAGGGGGAGCGACTCAAGAACTAACTTTCCTTCCCGAGAGTCACAAGTAGGTGACAGCTGCAGATGGTGTATGAGATGACAAGCTACATAGGATCTCAGGAAAACTTGTACATGTTAGGGTCTACACATATTTTAGAAAAGAAGATGCCCATGAAGGCATGACCTAAATAACCCTTCCCCTGCTTAATCTGAGTGATGCATCTCAAATAGAAATTGTGATTTTAAGCAATAAAACAAGAAGTGAAGACATGGAAACTGCATGTTGCTAGTAATCACTGAAATAGCAACTGTCCTGTGTGGTTACACAAAAGCATGCACACACACCAGAAGAGCTGTTCCTGTCAGTTCAGGAAGACTTTTCCCAGTAAATCACTGACTGGTTTTTTTTCTTTATATAGAAAAGAAAACTTCTCAGACTGTCTAAAAGTATCACAGATGAACCAGTTTATGGCCTGCTTTGATAAATATTTAAAATGAAACTGGTGAAAGGTGTCACTCCACTGAGATGCAAAGAAGTGTCTACGATAACTGTTCTTCTGAACAGACTTACTAATGGTTTTACGTTGATGACAGCGGTTCTCAAAACCTATGGAAACAACGAATACTTTTCCTTGATGAAATTCTAGAGACTGCTGTATCAATCAGCATCTGACAGAACACAGATGGCACTCAAATTGGGATAATGTGGGGAGGCGTTATGTACAAGGAGACAATTGTGGGCAAGATGTAAGCATACCATAAGGGGTAGCGTAAAAGCACGGGGCTAGCTTTTCCCACAACCAACACCCAAAAAGACAAAGGGAAGGAAAGGACGGAGAAGGAAAGAAAATTCCAGAGAGGGTCTCCTTGGAAGATCCAGGACAAGGCAACGTCATCGGAAGGGAACCGAGAAATGAATACCCTAACGACCGGTTCCCCCCTCTCTCTCATCTCTCCTGAGGCAACGGCTTGCCTAACTCAAATGGCTAAGGAACTCACTGAGATAAAGCTTAGAGTAGCTGTTACAGGTCCACCTCCCTCAGCAGAGTGGACAGTGGTGGAAAGTGAATCTGGTGGGACAAACACGTATTTGCCATCTCCATTTTAGAGATCAGAACACTGGACTCCAGACCTAGGTTAACAAACCTACTTAGTAGAGAGATACTCTGGAACCTTAATGTAATCATTGCACACGATTATTCTGTCTCCCAGTCTGTGCTTACTACTAACCAACACTGAAAATATACCAAGCTTTAGACTGTCATGTACATCTAATGGTATTTCTTTATTGTTATATTTAACTGCCATCACTATTCGTTACTGAGGATTTTAAAAATTCTTCTTACCAATTCTGTTGTATAGACATGGGAGAAAATATTCTTACACTGATGTAAGAATATTTTACATCTTACACTGATGAGAAATCTGTACATATGCATGTACACCGATTATTCTGACCAATCGGATATTCTAGCCTTAAATGTTTCCAATAATAGCTGCAGATGGCAGAAAATATTATCACAATTATATGAATGTGAATGTCTATATAAGTGGACTTTTCAAAAATACAGACTTCATTTGAGGCTCAAAGGCATTGCAAATTCACATGAGTTGAGTTTTGATTATGCCCTTTGTTCTCTTTATGATTCACAGTTTATATGTCTTTAATTTTACAACCAGTGTTACCAGATCTATGTTATGTTGGCTCCTAGTAAAGCAATTAAAAACTACTGCCAACGTTTGTATGTCTTCTTGGGAGTTTTAGGGACCAAATTCAGAGCTACCTAACTCTGGCTACTATAACTAGTATATCATTTATTCTAATAAGTTGGTAAGTAAAATAAAGTATCTACAAAGTTATTTCTTTAGAAGAAAATTACTACCAGTCTGAACTCTCTCACAACCTAATATATATAGCTTATAAGTTAAGCAATAATAAAGCCACTCTTTTCAGAAAGCTACAATGTATGTGCTTAAATTACTAATAAGCGTGTCTCCTAATCAAATCTTCCTAGGTGATATAATTCCTTGTTTTTTTTTTTTTTAGACCTGGTGGCTTCATCCATTACTGTGAGTCATGAAACCTTAACTCATATTTACATCCTTATCTTCCAGTCAGGATGGGATTTTGCTTCTGCAAAATATTATCCTGAATGTTTTACTTAAACTATTTTCATAATTTTCCCAAGCTACGTTTTTTGACACCAAGCAGAGAGCAAGTAATACTTGATTCTGCTTCTACTAGGAAGCAGATTTGTGTCAAAATTTTAGTATTTGTGTTTTTAATCTCAGCTTCAAAGTTTCTGCCATTAACTAGTCATAAATTTGAATCAGACTTAGTTATTCTGAATCAATTTCTACTGAAATTTTAGGTCATAAAGTCTGTCCCACCTACCTAGCCTATTATAAATTCTGATATCCAGACACAAATAAACCCACCTCAGCTTAACTGCTTTCTTTAGTCTCTAAATTGACAATGAATCACTACAGCGTTTTTAAAAATTTCAGTCTTTAAAAGTTGCTTGAAATTATCTGAAAAAACAATGAGCTTGAATATGAATTTCATTAACGGATCCTATTCACTCTTATTTTTAAGCATGGTAACTAATACCATTCCAAAGAGGTGTGAGAATCTTCACTGTTTTAAAATATATCTGGGAAAAAGAGTTTAGGTAATTAATCTTTAGGTAAATTATCCTCACAGCCATTTTATATTTAACCTACAGCCAACTTACACTTAACTTAAATCCATTGCACAGCAGCATACCCCTTATTTCTTGTTCTATGCCCTCGGAAATGAAGAACAGCTGCCTGTTACCCTTTCACTGGATCTGAAAGCTCTTGGTTATGTCAGTCTTTTGGCTTTCTTCCCCCCACCCCCCAATCGAAGCCATGGTTGTTTTCCTGTGAGCTTTTGACCTCTCCCCTCTTGAATAACTGCTGTGTCCTTCTTTTCCCACTTTAACTGCTGGACTCCTAAACTGGACAGAGATGCACAGGATCTGAAAATGCTGATTATAATGGGAAAAGTCCTTTATTCTCCATTCAGACTAGCATGTGGGTTTTTTTGTTTCTTTGTTCGCTTTTCATTGCCAATGTTAAATGCTTGACACAAAATATGTCAATATATTGAAAGACCTTTTTCAAAACTTCCCTCATCCACCAAAAAAAAAAACACATTTCTATTAAAATATGACTTCTGTTGCCAGTTTCTACAAGTATTCTTGGAATCTACATAATTAGGTTAAAAAATTCTCACTAGCACTACTTTCTATCTATGGAATATCAGAAATAATGGGGACTCCATTACAGGATCATTTAAGCTACTGTAAGGCAAACTTCCGTCACAAAGAAAGCACTGAATAATTATTTTTACTTATGTTCTTTAAGTTCTATTTTGAATGTTTGTACAATATATTCATGCCTAAAGCTATGTTTAAACTGAACCAAATAATGGGTTTACCTTCTTAAGCAATAGGAAAAATATCTGTCCAAACACATTCTTTTAGCATTGAAGAGACAGGAAAATATTTGGATTCATTTATTCCCAGTCACCTTATTGACTGAGAGCGTAACAATGAGAACAAAAAGAAAAAACAAAATAAAACGAAAGAGGTGAAGTGAACATGCACATTAATTTTACAAAGTGTTTATTTGCATATACAAATAATTGTAAAAAAAAAAACAAAGAGAGCACATTGAGCAAAGCAGGCAAAATTAGCTAAGGTAATATTAGAGTCCTGCATATGTAATTTTTATTCAGAGCACAAGGGTAATTATAAACCATGCCAGTGTTTCTAGATAAAATAAACTACAGTCAACTAATATTTAGGTCAATCTAATTTTTTCATTCTCAAGCAAAAAAAAAAATCAGTACCCATCTTGTGAAAGGGGAGGAAAAAGCCACTGATCTTGGGAAGAACAGAAAAGCTTTAATACGGCTCATTGTTCACAGGCAATGTATCCAGTTAGGCATCCTTCCGTAGAAACCATAGGTCAGCAAAGGGATGGAAGGTCTCACGAAACAAAGCAGTCCATCCCTCCTAGTCCAAGGTTTTCCTCTAGTGCCACTTATCTCTAGCCTTTTACCGAGTTGAGGTTTAAAATGCTGGAAGAAAAAATCTTTACTTTTTTCTGTATGAAGCCTTTCTTCTCAAACTCCATGTTTAGAAGGTAGAAGGCTCTGTTCTTTTGTGATTTCAACACTCTCCCTTTATCTTAGCATAGTGCTATACACATAATAATTATTGATTATGTCTAATAATGTTATAGTTCATAAACTACTTTGCACTTTGTAAGCCCAAATTATCCTAAGTTAACCATGGATGAGGACTTAATATACATTTCCAGTATTCCATTGACTGTAACATCCTCGAATATAAAACACATTTCTCTGCTGTACTTTTCGTCTCAGTTGTCTTGTGCTATGTCAGTACAAGTGAGAAAAAATATTCTCCAAACAGGATACTCCTAAACTGTAGAACTTTCTTTTTCTTTCATCTCCCTACCCTTCCTCTCCCTTCACTTTCCTCTTGCTCTTCTTCTGTAGTCTTAAAAACTGTTTTGTTTTTTTACCTGTTCAATTTCATACCAGTTTGATGACTACCAGACTCAAAAGTACATCAATGCTCATACTGGTGAGTGTCTTACTGTATTCCTATGTCACTATTTTTTAAAAACACCAACTGTAAATAATTTTTTACATCAAAACATGCTTTAAGACTAATGTAAGGTAATCTTTGTATATGGCAATTAATGTAGACTAATAATTCTCCTCAGATATATTTCCCTCTTAAAATTTGTAGTCATGATTATTGGATTTCCTTTTATGTAGCTTATGTACCTTGTTTCTTTCAACGTTTTGAGCACTATAATAAATCCAGTGTAGTTTTTAGTCACATCAAATAGCATCCAATTCGTCATTCCCTGGTCTGGGATTGCACAGTTATATTTCTTAAATTGAATTTTTTCTAGCCTAATATAATATTCTTTTAGTATTTGCTTGTATTTAATATAAGAATTCTCTTTGACATTATTATTTTCCAAATCTTCTCTTATTTTGACATGAACAAATGCTTGAGGAGTGTTTAACCCTGATTTTCACCGGTGTTGCTATTACAAATCCACTTAAATTTTCTGTGAAACCCATATTTCTCTGGAAATAATCTCCAAACAGGATTATTAACAATCTCTGGCAGTTTTAAGCTCTACATTTTCCACTGATTTCTGTTGTCCTTTGGCTTCTCTAAGCGCCTGGGTCGCTCCTCTATGCTATTAGTGCAGTCACTCCCCCACCAGTCATAGAGTATCTATCCTCCCTGTGTCTTCCCAGTGTTTCAATCCAGACTTATCCTCCAAGGTGCTATCAAAGTTATCATTCTAAAATACCATCCTGATTTACCGTTTAGGCTTACTTGAGTACAATCTTTCAATATCACATCTCTAATTATAGAATGAAGAGAAACTCCTTAACAGGAAATGCAAACCTCTGACACCTGGTGCTCTTCCAGCAAGACCGTTCACCAGACTTCCTATGTTGTCTTCCTATTGTGCACATGAAAGTATTTTCAACAGAGCAAATGAAATACATTTTAACAGAAATGGCCCAAGATGGCTATTCTTTTCTATATTTAAAAAGTTTGAAAGCAATTTTCAACTATTCAAATTGCATCCCGGTTTTTCCTCAGTCTGGATTACAGCAGATTCTGTGTGAGTCCTTCAAAAGCAAGGCATGCCACTATGCTTTGAAGAACAATGTTCTTGGCCTCAGAGACATGTGGATGTGTAAGGAACGGTACACAGTTCTCCCCACGACTGATGCTTCCTGCTTTTGCCCTCTGAATATGGGACACTTTGGCATCTGTCTTTTCACTAACAATTAGTACAGATCATTAATCGCTGAGGACAGTCGCCCTTAGCTTTGTGTATCTTTTCGTCCTTTGCTTGCAGAATTATTTTTCAAAGAACAAAATTTATAAAACAAAATGCACATTAAATATATGTTGCCAGGTAAGTAGGCTGACTGTTGTCTCTAGAGATTAAGATATTTTTTATTCAGAATTAGGTCCTAGTAGTCCGAACAGCAGGACTGTCTTTTGTCCTGTCTTTTCTTTTGAATTTTGAAATCTACTCACAAACAGATGAGCCAACTGACAGTGCAATTTAATTTATTAGAAACAGTGTATTCAGAGGGGAAATCTGTTCCGTCTGGAATGGTTTTACAGTTTCATTTTCATAATTTCTAAATAAAGTTTGCTAATGTGGGATAAAACAGTATTTCTTTTCTGAACTGTGTCTTTCTGGCTTGTAAGCCCATTGTCTATAAAGTCCTGGCAATAGAGATGAACAATCTGCCCCAAAATACTATAGAACAAAATGCAACATTTGCCAAATTAGTAATAACAGTAAATATATAAATGATGGCCTTTTAAACATTTATGTATGCCAGGAAATTTGTTTTCTCTTTTAAGTTCACAACTCTCTCATAATTAGCCTTTTCTTAAATAGAAAAAGCCAGCCTCAGAGAGCCTAATGTATTTAATAAAGTCCCACAACCAAAAAAGGGCAGACTTTAGTCCCTCTGGTCTTGTTTATTCCTAAAGCTTGTTCCTAACTGCGGTATTCACATCTACTTAGTGCAGAATCCCTGCACGCCCATCGGGGGAAACCTTGCAAAAAGGACTGTGGCCCTAGACATCCACTGCAGTGACTGAAACGCCTTCTGCTGGGATATGAACACACACACTGCAAAATCAGGAGCAAATCATTTTGGTGCCGCCACCAGCCTCTTCTTGTTATGCCCTACTTTCAGCCTCTTTCCTGGGGCTGGCTCCGCCGAGGAGCCTCGCTGGTGCTGATGGGAATGGGGCCTGCCTCTGAATGAGGTAACATGTGTGCGATGCTCAGCACGGGGCCGGGGGCCTGCTGGGCACTCCACAGATACTCGTCTGCCTGAACCTCCTTTGATCTCCCTCTCCCTTGCATATGAGAACACGAGAGTGATGAAAGCAATGGAAGGGGTTCCACGTTCATCAGCTTTTCTACAGTCCCAACCACCATCACGGTTAACGGCTAGAAGTGTGGACTCATTATTTACTTCTACAAGTAAGCCTTACAATTAACGGAGCTTGTTTTGCTTATAAACATAAATCTTAGGGTAGAAGGATCTATGGACTGATTCTTAGGTACTTTTAAAAGTAGAATTGGGCTTCCCTGGTGGCGCAGTGGTTGAGAGTCCGCCTGCCGATGCGGGGGACACGGGTTCGTGCCCCGGTCCGGGAAGATCCCACATGCCGCAGAGCGGCTGGGCCCGTGAGCCATGGCCACTGAGCCTGCGAGTCCAGAGCCTGTGCTCCGCAACGGGAGAGGCCACAACAGTGAGAGGCCTGCGTACCGCAAAAAAAAAAAAAAAGTAGAATTAACACACATTAAAAATTTTATACAAAAGAGCATCAAAAGAATGCTGAAAATTTGAAAACTGTATTACAATTAGTAGGTGAAAGCAAAATAGCAAGACTGAGGATCCAAATGTTCAGATTCCTTGTACTTTACAAAGAAAGGAAAAACAACAACAGGTTAAGACTCTCTGGAATTTGAGTTACATCTTTTTTGGCTAACTATTGGAAACAGGAGAAAGCAATGAAAATTGAAGAATGTCAGAAAAAGTAAAATAAAGTGAGAAAGGAAATAAAAGAGAGTGAAAAGAAAGGAAAAAAGAGAGAGATGTAAAAGAAAATAAAGGAAGGAGGGAAGGAAGGAAGGAAGGAAGGAAGGGAGGGAGGGAGGGAGGGAGGAAGGAAGGAAGGAAGGAAGGAAGGAAGGAAGGAAGGAAGGAAGGAAGGAAGGAAGGAAGGAAGAATCAAACTATGCCTAATATGTCTGTCACAACCCTCACACTTCAAGAGCATCCTGTTAACATTTGTTGGTTGACTGAAGTACAAAACTAAGAAAGAAGGAGCAAGAGGAAAAGAAAAAGGTAGTACAGTCTAAAGATTTCTCTTAGGAGTCATTCAGAGTTATTCACTGCCTAACTTTTGTGGGCAAGAAAATGAGTGCTCAAGTGAAGTAGAAAGTTGAAGACAGGGACTTCCCTAGTGGCGCAGTGGTTAAGAACCTGCCTGCTAATGCAGGGGACACAGGTTGAAGCCCCGGTCCAGGAAGATTCCACTTGCCCCGGAGCAACTAAACCCGTGCACCACAACTACTGAGCCTGCGCTCTAGAGCCCGCGAGCCACAACTACTGAAGCCCGTGCGCCTAGAGCCCGTGCCCTGCAAAAAGAGAAGCCACTGTAATGAGAAGCCCACACACAGCAATGAAGACCCAACGCAGCCAAAAATAAATAATTTTTTTTAAAATTTCAAGATACTTGACTTTCAAATTTGATATTTTGTAGAAAATCCTCTTGAATTAGTTTATTGTGTTATTACTACTCTTTATATTATTTTTCCAGAAGCTCTCTCCTAGCTTGCATTCACACAATTAAATAAAATGAATTAAAAAATAGTCAGAGTAGGGCTTCCCTGGTGGTGCAGTGGTTGAGATGCAGGGGACACGGGTTTGTGCCCCGGTCTGGGAGGATCCCACATGCCGCGGAGCGGCTGGGCCCGTGAGCCATGGCCACTGAGCCTGTGCATCCGGAGCCTGTGCTCCGCAACGGGAGAGGCCACAACAGTGAGAGGCCCGTGTACCGCAAAAAAAAAGTCAAAGTAATTTGTAAATTACAAATGAAGAAACATTCAACTCTTCCTCTTAGCACCATTTAGATTGAGTTAGAATAGTATATTTCTTTTCTAAAATAATAAACTACAGATATTCAGAACAAAAGCTTTGTGGTTGCTCTAGAATTATCTTTTATCCATCAGAAGAAAATCAGCGACATCAACAAACTGTCTTGCACTAACTCCACTTCCTTAGTCACACTTCAAGGAAATTGGTTTTCATAATTATCTTGCTACAGGTTCTATACAATTTGTCAGTTAAACTACTTAAATGCCTTAAATAATATTTGCTTTCATTTGCTTTGACTAGTCCTGCATCTTTTCTACACATTAAAATAAAAATTAAAAGGTACACTACATAGTATAATATTAAGATATTTGTCCGAAAAGCATTTAGAACTGTAATAGTGTCACTGCTCTCACAGAAATCTAGGATTCTAGATGACTGAATATAATTCTTTCATTAAAATATTCTCCACTGCCTCCATAGCTAATTTTCTTTCCTAGCTACCCAATGCATAAAAAGCATAGCAGTAACACATCTCCCAGATGTCACACAAGAGTAGATTAACTGGTGTACTAGGGTGATGTCAATTTGTTTTAAAATATTTGCAAGAAAGGTTTTGAATAGATGAGCAATCACTGAGGAGGGATGTGGTGCAATTATAACAGTCACAGGTGATGCTCAGGTACTCTTCTTCTCTTTATGTACAAGGAATTCCAAGGACATCCAGTGAAAGGTAATCATAACAAGACAGATGGATTTGGCAGCACCTTGGCAGTCGTCAGTACAAAATATAGATCAGCACATTCCATTCCTTACAAGGTTTTTCTAGAAACTGACTGCAGAAATTAAAATCCTGTCAGGGGCCAACTAAAGATGTGCCCTGTATTGCTGACATAATATTCAGTTGGATGTGAACAGATTTTAATTTTATATCCTAATTAATGCTGATAGAGAGCAATTTCAAAAATGTCTCACAAGGATGAACCAGGTCCACTCAGCTCTCGAAAACTGGCCGTGAGGCCCTGCACAAACTTTGCCCTCCTGGCTCCCAGCATGTTTTCCTTCCTCAGCACACACCCTTCCCTGTGCTGGCTGAGTGAAATGACTGTGAGTTACCTCTGCCTTTTGCACACTTCATTGGCTCAAGTCTCTAACTATTTGTGTGTAAGTAGTTTGAGAACCCATCTCATCTGCCCATGTTGTTAGATGGGAATATGTTTTAGAAATTTTTTAAAAATAGAAATTTGCATGAAATCTGTCTTATGTAAAGATCTCAATATGAAAAACTTCTCACTAGAAATATCTTTAGCTCTATTATCAAGAAGTTGGTTGCTAGATGTCTCCTCTCACAGAAAAAGAAATGTGTATCAAAGTTCCATATAGGTCACTCATCTTTTATGTTATAATTTTTTTGTTTCAATTTGTAACCTCTCCCTTTTTTTCACTTGGGTAAATTTATTATTCACTTAGCATATTATAAATGAGTATGCTGTGTAGATATACCTAGAAAAATATTTTATTACCACAAATAGAAATGACAAAATTAGTCTTCCCAAAATATGTTTTTGGTATATTTTCACTTTTCCTTTTACAGCCTACAGCTAATTTATCTGTATGTGTGTGTATATATATGTATATATAAAATATCTGTAAATACATCTGTATATACTACAGATTGTTAAAATAAAAACAACTTTTACAAACAATATCAAAATCATACTATTTGTAAAATAGATCCTTATAAATATATTTTGCATTGTCAATTTTCTAATCACAATCTGCGAATAATTCTATAAATCTTAAAAACAGTAAAATATATAATGTTTTATATTTTTTTCTCTAACCCCTTTCTTATTTTTTCTACAGTCATCTAAAATTTACTCAAGTGCACAACATACATAGATATACATTTCCCAGAAAGAAGAGATGTATAAAACATGGGCTCCTTGAGGAAAGGGACCATGATTTTGGTATATCAATTGTGGTACCTAACACAATGCTTAGCAGAGTATATAGTTCATAAATTGTTAGAGTGTAGATGGATAAGTGAATAAAAGGAAGGTTGCAGAATGTGCTAGACAGAATTAAAAGGGAGAAGTCATTTTTATACCATCCCCATTGCTAGAAATTTTATTAGTTCAAATGCTTGACTTTAAGATTGAGGACGAGCAAAAGGAAAAATCTTAGTGGAAAGTTGGGTTCAAATGAATTCAATGACCAATAAACTCAATTGTACTAGATATTGAAACCTTCATCACATCCTTCATGTAGAAATAGAAAGACCTCTTCATGGAGCAAGAGGAAAAAGTGCCTAGAAAATCTCCAATTTGGTGTCATTCTATCATGCATACAGCTATTCAAAAATACTTACTAAGCCCCTTTTAAGTGTCAGCATTGTTGCAGATATGAAAGGAGTGAGGCTTGCCCTCTCAGACTGCAAATAGATACATGGGCTGTCCCTATTATTTGAAATAATCAAATGAACAGCTCAGAAAAACAGAGGAGACTGGATTCAATTTGTAAATTATGTTGGTAAGAATTCAAAGAAAAATGACAATTAAATGACACCAAATTTCTAAATTTAACATTGGTAAGATTAACACAACTTGGTCAATATTTCCCTCAGAATCCAAGTTGGTTTCCAGGAAACAATAATGAGGATTAACTGGCAACTTGCTCAAAAGTATATAACAGAAGTCCAATTATTATTTTATGCTCTAATCTGGATTAAGACCTTTAAAAATAGCTTTGTATTATTCAGGATAAAAATCATTAAGAAATATCTGCATTATCTGAATATTCATTTTCAAAATACTACATATGAACTTTGCTGTCTTTTTCTGCACATATTTTTATAATGATGTACAGTGCAGAGGGATGCATTCTCCCAGACAAGTGCTAAACTCTCTGAACTAAAATCTCCCTTAGAAAAGTTATCTCAAAAAATATGGGGGTTTTATCTGTGTCTATGGTTTTAATTTGTTAAACTAACTAGAAATAAAATGGCTTCCAAACAACAAATTCAGCAAGCCTTTAATGAAGGCCATTATATACTGGCACTTTCATCTGCATTAATTAATTTAACTCCCACAATAAATATGGCAGACTCAAGGGGGTGGCTCCTTGGCCAAGTACATGCAGGTGAAAACAACAGAGCCCGATCCAAACACTGGCCCTGAAGTCAGGGCTCTTTTCATGCACCATGGACCGATTCCATAATTCAGCTCAACCAGTGGTTTCTGGGACATACAACTGAACTTCCTAAATCTCCAGCGGAGTGTTCAACGCAGAATCAGTGCACTCTGACTACTCCGCATGGACACTGTCATCATGGAGACCTTTCTAGAAGTTTACGATTTGGGTCCTAACAGCTGAGGTTTTCCAATGGCTGGTTGAGGGAGGGTGTTTTGATGTTTCTTGTATATTCTCTAAGGCAACAGTAGTGTTGGGAATAATTTGTGCATGAAATAGATCATTTTCAATTTCTGTGGTATGTGATGCAACAGGATTTGAAGAAAGGTGAGGCAATACAGAGGAAGAGGATTTGACGGAAATGGCCAGGGAGGAGTGAAAGACCTTGACATTTCAAGCCTTGTTGCCTTGGAGATCAACGGTGAAGGATGGTACTCAGCTCTGTTTCAAGTGAATGTAAGAATTCACCTGAGCAAAATATTTCAAATACATCATAACTGTACCTCAAACTGAAAATGAATCTCAGGGTGTTGCGTCTTTGGACATAGCAGAGAGGGAGACAGAGCCACGAGTACTAGATAGAGCTACCTGGAATGTCATGGTCTGTGTAGACATGACTAATGTTTCATTCATTTCTTTCCTCACCAAACCTAAATGCTTCTTTACCTCTGTCATTCATTCTGAATCCTGCAGGAGAACATCTTTGCTTCTCTCCTTGTACACGCCATCACTCCACAGCTCAGGAATGCACTGCCGTAAGGTTCAGCTAGACAGATCTAGGAACTTTGTTTCTGTTTTCTAAGTGACAGTGGAGACACAGAACAATATGTAGGTGGAAGCATGTGGGCAGGAAATTAATTGCTTTCGTTTAAGGAAGGGTTCACCTGCCCATTTACTTTTTGGACATCATGTACCAGAGCTTATTGATATTGAATAATGGTCTTTCTTGGCTTTGGGAGCTCTCTTTAGAGGTAGTTAAGCTTTTCTAGACCCAGAATGGCACTAAACTTTCCTAAAATGATTGGGTTTTGTTACCCAGGCCATATTCCTTTGATCTCCTTTACCCTTAAATATAGAGAAGTTACTCAAGGTGCACGTCTAGGACTGCAGATCCCAATGAAAACCTAAAATTAAGACTTCAGGAGCCACTGGCCCTAGCAAAGTGAGACAGACAAGTTGCCTATACTAAGAAATGGGATCTGCTTTAGATTTTCCAGACTTGCTTTTCTGCAAAACAAACTTAGCATACCCACCATGGTGAACATCTTACTCCTGAATCACTGATTCAGATATAGGGTAATATCCAATATTTTCCTCTCCTTCCATTATTTTATAGTAAGCTGGTCCGTTTTCCCTGGTCCCAATCTCAGTGAATTGCCAGCCAGACAAGTGGTAGTTTCACTGACTTTTCCCTCATCACAGTGAATCTCCAAGTCCTGTCCATTCTTCCAACACAATATGTCACCATTGTGTCCTCTCCTCTACTTTCCCTGGATTTTCTTTCCTAAACAAAAATGCAATCACACAAATCCCATGCTATAAGCCCCTGCTCTGACGCTAAACACAGCACAGACTAAAATATAGCCCTGAGTTCTTGTCCTCCATCTCACAGCTCTTCCCTCGCCTTCCCACCTTGGGGCCAGCAAGTGCCCCTCCAGAAATGCTCTGAGCACTCTCTGTCTTCAACACCTCACACACGCCCATCTTCTGTGTGGAATGCTCCTTACTCAACCATTTTTAAATGCCTTCAGCAGCAGTTAAGCCCAAGACACCTCTCTACTGCTGGGAGGCAGGAGAAAAAAGGCTCACAGGTTCTATTTCTCAATCTTTTCCACTTCCCTTTCCTTCAGGTGGAGCTTAAAGGCCATTTCCTTTCTCTGAGAAGCCTTCTCCAGTCCCTGCCCCAGTATAAACCTGTTTAATATCCTCCCTGTGCATAGTCTTCCGCATCTGTGGTGGAATGTCCCCCACTTGTAGATTAGCTCCCCAAAGAAAGGGACCATGTGCCTCAGCCCTTCACAAGCCCGCCATGCAGGGGGCACTCAGTACGTACGTGTTGGACTGAACAGGTTCTTGCCCCACCACATAAGAACACTGCTACACTGTTGTGCTGTTCTCAGTGTGAGGTCTCTTTGAATGTCTATACATGTTGGTCATTTTTAAAGATAATAATATATGTTTACTAAAATTTCAAGCATTAAATTTACAAAGAAAAATTAAGGCGTAATGAACTGTGTCACAGTATCTCAAATGTGTTCAGTTAGTTGTCGCAAAAGTATGTGCATGTGGGATTTATTGCCTTGAACAACAAGTAAATAGAAATCAAAATATTTACTTGTCAATATAAACAAAGAAATATGGTGTTGAGTCTTATATATTTAATCTTTTGCTTCAAATTACGCTTTAAGGAACCTAAGGAATTAAGTACAGTAACATGGAAGAGTAAAATTTATATCATAATTTATGTACCATACAAAATAAATGGAAATGTATTTAAATTTAAATAATTTAAATCATTGAATATATCATTGACTTGCTGGGAGATCCTGGACAACTGACATCAAATAATTATCCTTGAGTCAGGCAGCTGAAAACAGTAATTGAAATACATTTAGAGAAGTGTAATTATCCTTGGTGTGTGTTTTTATGGGTCCAATTGTGTAACATCTGAGATGGCATTAACTACATCAGACTGTCCGTAAATTCTATAGGTCATTGCACCATTTTTTAGTGACTTCTAAGAGCTTACTTATATATTACATGCAGTCTTTTTAAATGTACATATATCACCATCGATTATCCCCTCAAGTGAGTCGAATCCTATCAGAGTCATTAGCCCTGGCAGGTTCAACCATGTTTCTCTTTGCAGCGTTTCACTTGCATTCTCTATGCCATAGGCATAGGTAATATTTTAGGATGTCCAAGATATGCTTACGCCTTTATAATTATGAAATAAACAGGTTCGTTCTCCACCATCACAGAGGCTCTTTTATTCTTACAGAGGGAAGGGAGGGCGGTGGGAGAAAGCTCTAATAGACTGCAGAGTCTATCCACCTTCTTCCGACCCTTTATTTCCATGCAGGGAAAAAAATTCATGGTTTCAAAACTTCTAAATTACAATCCACGAGTAAATACACATTTAGTTGAGAAATGGAACATTATTTAATCCTATGTGCAATGAACCCTCCAGATTAGTGATCACAAGAGTAAATTTATGTACAAATAAAGCATTTATTATAGTCTTAGAAGTCTTGGATAAGCATTTTGGAAATATCTTCTTAATGAATTGGTAACAATTCTAACTCCTGTCAGTGTGGACTTTCAGTTTAACTATCACCTGTGGCTTCTTCTGGCCCAGATCCCTGACATGGATAGGGCTTCTGGTCATACACAAAATTAAAAGGGCCAGTCCCAACACTTGTAGGTTTAAAATAATAAGGTGAAAACAGATCGAATGTCTTAAAATACATTTTTACTGTTATTTAATGTTAAAAATAGATTTTGTAGAATTATATAGAGAGAATCATGGAGAAACCTTCAGAAACCTCATCCACTTTGTAACGGTTTCAGATTGCAAGTACTGGGTTGGCCAAAAAGTTCGCTCGGGTTTTTCCATAACATCTTATGGAAAAACCCAAACGAACTTTTTGGCCAACCCAATATTTTTGAACTAAGCATATAAACCTCAAAGTGACCTAGAGAGAAAAGGAAGGTACATGCATTTGTGCAGGGATGACCTAGTTTCTAATACTAAATATTCTTCTGTGCTCTGGGTTCTGTTACTGACAGCTTTAAAATTCTCTATGCCTTTAGGTGTTTCCTTAATGCAGTCACTGATGGATGTGGCTTCATACTGACCTTTTTATTTAAGGGACATAAGATAGAATATATTGTGTTTTTCTATGTGTAAAAATGTTAAAACATCCTAAATAAAATTAAAGAAATTATCTCAGAAGAGAACTATAAAAGAAGAATGAATCTTGAGGCACACCACTTTTTTAAAAAGTCAATCATGTATTGATTGTGCCCATCTCTTAATACCATTTCATAAAATTTCTACATGATAAAAATATATAATTTTATAAGTTTTATAAAGCAATGGATTGTTCATTTAGCATTAAACATGGTGCCAAAATATGACATCTTAGAAAAGCAAAAACGTCTTCATGTGGGGTTGATTCAGTATACCAAGTGGATGAGAAAATTTGAAATTCGCTTTGAGAACACTTCTTATTTATAAAGTCATTTCTTAATCTCTGACCTGCAGTTATGGTAGTTTCCAGTGACACTGAAAGGTCTGCATTTTATTTTCTGTGTATGTGTCCAACCAACTACAAGTAATTGAAAACAAAGACTTTTTTAACCCCAAGAGTTTAAATGTAAGAAATCAATAACATGTGCTTTAAAACTCCTGGCTCATAGGTACTATGCTCTTTTTCTTTTCTTTCAAAATCATTCTTATAAATTACATTACTTTGCTAGTAGATATTCTATGATTCTTTCTCAAAGTTAAAATAATTTTGGGCAAGTCCTCTCATTTTCTGTTTTGCTGAATTCTAACATGTGTTTCAAACCCTAAATATCAAGGTAAGTCAGTAGACACTTATTTTAATACTGACATCTACTTGCAAAAGAACAGAACAGTGTTATTTAGTTTCTTTTAGTATTAATCCCTTCATGACTTCTTTGTAAATTCATTTGTAAAATATTCAGTATGTATGATTTCATTGGTATGAGAGTCTGCTTATTCAGTTTCATAAAACACTTTGAATTATTGCAAAATATTATTTAAACATGTAATGTACACTATGTGCATCTAGAATACAAACTATCACTATGCATAAATATACGTTATGATAAATTATTGAATAGTATTACTGCACCTGACTGATTCTGCAAAGCCTGACAAAATCAAATTAGTAAAAACAAAAGGTTTATTTAGCACATCAAATAAACGAGTCACAAATATCAAAAATGTTTCACAAAAATATGCAACTTTTTAAAATGAGTGTTGATTTTCACCAAAAAGAAAAATCGCTAAGAGCCAACCGATGGTTCCCACTAAAGCAGTACTTGTAGATTTTATATTACTCTTTCCACACTGCGTTACCTACATATTGTGATAAAACAGTAAATGCATAAATGATAAATGAACTCACCATATTTCAAAGTGGTTCCTTCTACAAACAATAATTTACATAGGAAGCATATCTAGTGAGTTGTAGGCCTCCTTCATTAACAGGCTGTCTGATTTAGAAAATTACTTTTTTTCTCTCTAGTTTATTTATCAAAGGGAACCATAATGACTGCTTAATTTGCAAGGGTACTGCGAGACCCAAGGGCTTTTGCAGCCTAGATGTATACCCCACAGGGAATACCTTATGAGGACTACCATATAAATGATGGTACCAACCAGTGCTTACAATGAAATGTTTATAATATTTATTTAGATTTTTCCACATTAAAGGAATCCATCCCATCCATGTTTCTTATTTTAATCCTGGAAAATATAAATTTCCGTTAGTTTTTTAGAAATTTCTTCCAAGATTGTTCCTACTTTTGGCTTGTTTTAGCCTGTCTTTCTCTTTCTCCTGACTTCCTGTCCAACATCATTATTTTAGCTTCAACAGATCCCTGTACTATGAACAGCAACCATGGACAGAGGCTCTTAGAGAAACAGAGGTGACTCCGGAGGAAAGAAAGCTTGGCTGATAGAGGGAGTGGTTTTCCCTATTTCCATTTTCACTTCTAGTTGTGACAGAATTCCCAATGTGCAGTAAAAAAATACTCCTTGGGGCTTCCCTGGTGGCACAGTGGTTGAGAGTCCGCCTGCCGATGCAGGAGACATGGGTTCGTGCCCCGGTCCGGGAATATCCCACATGCCGCAGAGCGGCTGGGCCCGTGAGCCATGGCCGCTGAGCCTGCGCGTCCGGTGCCTGTGCTCTGCCACAGGAAAGGCCACAACAGTGAGAGGCCCGCGTACTGCAAAAAAAAAAAAAAAGAAAAAAATACTCCTTGGACAGATTATGAGAACAATGTGGAAAATTATGTAGTAAAAGAAAAGGCATTTGGAAGATAGCTATCTTCCTGAAATCTCTCCACATTTATCTCCGTGCTTCTGCTCACAGTATTAGACATAACAGGGAATATGGTCGAGAAACCTCAAAAGGCAGGTTCAAATCAAAGTACTTTGTGACCAGATTGTCCAATCCAGGACCAACTCCCAGAGCTGGAAATAGGTCTGTGAACGTGTAAGCCAGTTTTTATGGATTAACATCAAATACAAGGTTAAGAAACCTTGTTTTCTGAAATCACAGAACATGCAGAATTTGCAGTGAAAATCATACTGGTGAAAAAGAAACAATCTACTCTGGGAATCTGCTCCCTGACAATGGGAAGCAGCCTTGTTGCCAAAACAAGATGCAGATCCTCAGATTGGGAGCTTTTGGATTCAACATTCCATATTTCTCTTAATCACATAGTTTACAAAGAAACAGAACCCCAACCCCAAGTCTACTTCTCAACACTACTGTTAATCAAATCATGAATCTCCTAACTGAACGTAAAATGATGTCCTTACCTAGATATGGGCAGGGCCATGTAGATAATTTGTCTTCCCAAGCCACGCACATCCCATCTTCTTGTGCAATCACTGCTTTCCTTCCAAAGATATCCCTCTCAGTCCCCTCAACCTTCTGCATAGTTACTGAGATCAGCAACTGACTCTGCCTCATGACAAATGCCATTTAAAGTCACTCTCTGGTTCACTCACAACATTCTTACAGTCATTCAGCAAAATTTCAAACCCTGAAAAAGCCCTCTCCATTGCCTTTGACTGAAATGCCCACAGTTGCCCTTTCTGCAGCAAATGAAAAGAGCTAATTTTGTCTTTGGCTGTCTTTGGGGGGTGAGCTTTATCATCTTAGAGAAACATGGGATGGGCCTTCAATTTCTGGAAGAACTGCTTTTGCTGTGCTCACCCCTCTGGTACTGGACCTGAAATATTAAGCCAACTGATATACTCATAGTACATTTCCCAAGCAGGATCTTCACTCCCCAAATGTGAAAACTCCACGTTCCTTCCTACAACTGGCTCTCAGCTTGTATTCACTTGTGCACCTCTTCGGGAAAACAGAGTTCATATTCATGTAAACGTTTCCATATATCTCACTTACACCCCCAATTTTTCTTTTATCCTCAGTCATCATCTTCATTTTCTCTCAAGGAAGAAATCATTCTCATCCTTTTCAAGGCAAATTGCTCCATCATACTTTTGATCTTTTCCTTCCCATTTCCTCTCATATCTTACTGTTCCCTCCCCTTGTCAGGCATATTTATGTTTCCTCTGTCCACCAGGTCTACTCTTATTCCAGCTAACGCTCTTCACTGACAAAGTTTTCTAGAAAATAATTTACATTCATTATATTTACTTCCTCTTTCCTAAATACGATCAAACTGGTTTATTCTCCATTTCTGCAGAAATTTTCTCCAAGATCAACAACCATTTCCCAATGGCAAATTCAGAGTCTACACACCAGTCAATAGCTCCACAGCATTTGATATTTTTGACCGATCACAGAATTATGTCCTTCCTTGTCCTTTTATGATGATTCAGTACTGCTTTTCTTTCTATGTCAGTGACAGTTCATCTCAGAGTTTCTTTATTCCTCACTCTCTACTCAGCCATATTAAAGATTCTCTCTCCCAGATTTCCAAAATCATTTCTCTTCTCTGCATGCTTTATATACGCACTCCCATAACCTCTGTGCAGATAATCCCCAAGTCTATATCTTGGCCCTGATCTCTTCACTGAATTCTATATACATTTTTCCAATAGCACCTTGCACATTTATGCATGGATATGCTGATAACATTGCAAACTGCATAGAGATTGAACAAATTTATCGTTTTTCAAAAACAACAACTTCTTCCATCTTATCTTGGTCACTGCCATGATCATTCTTTTAATCTGAGCCAAACCTTTATGCTTGTCTAAGATTGCTTTCTCTCCTACATTCATTGCATTCTGTCAGCCACCAAATCCTGCCAATTCTTACTTCAAAATCTCTCCCATCCTCTCTTTCCTTTTGCATCTGAATGTCATTCTGTAATCTGTATCTTCAGTGTCTCTCTCTAGGGATGTTGCTTTAGCATCGTGACCAACCTTCCTTCAACCTTCTGCCTCTCCATTCTATTCACTCTACAACCAGATTAACATTTGTACAATTCTCCATACATGTTATTTATGTTAATCATATAATTATACAAATATCATATATGTGTAATATAACATATAAATCAATGAGCAAATATATCCTCTGATGTATGGTGACCCATTATACCTTTATTTAGAAATATTTACCTGTAGAGTGGGATCCAAAATCCTCTGTATGAAATTCAGGCCTTCTGTTAGATTAGCTTTTCAGACTGCTTGTTCTCCTAAATCAATACCCACCCCACTAGAGAACACTATCTAAGCTCCAGGCCCACTGGAAACTTAATTGCTACTGAAACGTGGCATGCAATTTCATACTTGCTTTTACTCATGCTATTTCCCCTCTGTCCACTGAAGAAATTCTACTAACCCATCAAACCCCAACTGAAAGGCTAACACCTGCAACACCTGTGCCTGATTCCTGAATCAGAAATAATTTTTCCTTTCACTCTGACTATATACCTTTTTGTCTCTACTTAACACTTTCTATATTTTATGTTGATTGACATCATATACATAAAGCATATAGATCTCCTCTGTTAAATTATGAGTTCGCAGAGGACAGGAAATATATCTTATTAATCTTTACAGCCTCCTAACGTCTAAAATATGCTTTTTGATTAGGCTAAACTTAAATCTCTTAGCATTTTTGCATATTTACACTTTAAATTGTTTTCACTGACATTTAGGGAAATTAGTCATGGCAAATGAAAATTTTTTCTATTCAATATTTTCATAAGGCCTGAGAAATAGAATTTAAGAAGTAGAAAATATTTTAATGTTGAATATTACATAGTGTTTAATATGCAAACATAATTATTAATAGTGAAATTTTAAAACGGATAAACTTCACTCATTTCTGCCAGATATATGCTAAATTAATGAAAAGTCTGTATGTAGAGTAGATGTTATAATACCCAGTATAAATGCAGTTTTATTAAGATTAAGTAAATATAGCTAACAACCAAATTTTGCCAACCTAAACATCATTGACGTGCTTCAATGAATTAAATGTTTCTACTATAATAATATTTGTTGACCGCACAAATGAACACTGCTGAGATATATGAAGATAGTTTGTTCACTTAGATTAGTGAAAAAGACCACCTGAAATGGGTTCATCTGATGAAGATGCAGAGAATATGGAACACTGCATACCTCATACTAGGTCGGCTGAGAAATGTGATTTCTTTTTTTAGCCATGTCAGTGAAAGAGCATTTCTGATAATGGCTACAAGGCTTGTGTTATAATATTAACATTCAAACTTCTCCTTACTGATTTATAATTTTCACCCATGGATCCATCTAGAGCTTTATGCAACTCATCTAATATTTGTCATGTAAAACTCCTCATGACTGTAAGTAGTTAGTTTTCATTTTTCCCTAGCCAAAGCGACTGCTTTCAAGGAGTATAATTTTATGGAAAATTTGAAATAATGTTGCATTATTTCTAGCCCCAATATTATAAAATTTTAGAAAGCTTAGTCTGCCTTGGCCTTACTGGGATAAGATTAGCAACTGTCTTAATAAGTAATCATTGTGACACAGGCTTGGTCAAATTTTGATAAATTGTGAATTGTGAGCATTGAATAAATACGCTTATTTGTATGTGTCATTTGCCCACAGCAAATTATCACAATGAACAAAGAAACCAAAGCTATAATTAAGTTGATAAAAAATGACTATTATATGCTACAATAGCATTATAGGTCTTAAAGGGGACTAATTTAGAAGCATAAGCTTACTATATAAATAAACAACACATGAAACATACAAACCTACCTGGAGAAACAAAAGTATTTAATTCCTCCTATAACAATCTCAATTTTGAAAACTCATAAAATAAATTTTGGGAAACTCAAACTTGTTTTAATGTTTACTTATGTAATTTTACATTTTCTTATAAGGTTGGCTATATATTAGATGCTGCTTATTGCACATTATTATATATAATACATAACATATATTTTTTAATATTTATATTTACTGTGTGTAAACATCTCAAGTGTCCATCAGCTGGTGAATGGATAAAAAATATGTATATTACTCAGCAATAAAAATAAATATAGTACTGATACAAACTAAGATACGATGGACCTTGAAAACATATGCTAAAGAATCCAGTGAAACATATGTGAAAGAATCCAGTCACAAAAGACCACATATCGTATGATTTCATTTATATAGAAGACTCAAAATAGGCAAGTCTACAGAGACAGAGTAGATTAGTAGTTGCCTGGGGCTGGGGGTATTGCGGGGAAATAGGGGGTGCCTGCGAATAGAGATAGGGCTTCTTTCGGAAGTAAGGACTATGTGCTCAAATTAATTGTGGTGAGCGTTGCACAACTTTGTGAACATAGTATTCACCACCACTAGAATGTACACCTTAAAAGGGTAAATCGGATGGTACGTGAATCATACAGCAATAAAGCTGTTATAAAAAAGATTTTTATTGACAATAAAGCATATGTGATTGTCTATATGACAAGAATTGTTGATTTATTTAGTGTTAAATAAAACAAAAATAAGTTTAAAATCAAATTGCAATAAAATTATGTTGAATTTTATTTTTATGTAGGATGTATCCACCTAATTCATACAATTAACTTCTATCTAGCATACAGAAGGAGCCAGGGCCACTTAAAAGCAAAAAATGGCAGTCAGCTAATCAAGCAAATATAATCATGAGTGACATTTCCAAGCTCATTATTTCACCTTTTCCTTATTCTGTTATAATACACATGGACTTCCTCTTCAGGGAATTTAATACAAATGTTTTTGTAATTTTTAAATTTCTTTAGGACTTTATTCTTGGTTGGAGGAAGAAAGAGACAGCATTATATGAAATATGAATACCAATGTCAATAAGTGAAGAGGTAAATATGTGAGTAAAATGTAATAGGTTAATAAAAAATAAATATCAAGATCTTCATGTAAGAATCATCTAAAATATATCTCACAAATAAAAATGGAAAATGTTATCATTTAATAGACTGTCAAGAAATTAAATGCATTTGAAACTGTGATTTGTGCAAAATGACACATTATAGGTATGCAAACAATATATAACAGCTATGTTATCTTTGTAAATGTTATTTAGAATGATGTTTCTAAAATTATAGGTAGAGTTAAACCAAGATCTGTGATAAAAGAAGTACAAACAGGTTAATGACACCACACCAGAGTTAATACAAAGAAACATACTATGATATCTTAAGAAATGTTATCTTTAAAACATTCACCACGGAGAGTATATAAATAGTTATTCTATAATCTCTCCTATCTTCTCTCCCAATTCTCTTTTAAAGAAATCTTTCTTCCTTTTGTAGGTAATTCATCCATCTGTGCCACTTCTCCTGATTTAAGATTTGTTTCCAACATCTCACCAGTCACAGAGGACACCCCATCAGTCTGCAGTCATTCTCCAGCCACCCCTGTAACTCCACAGTGCTTCTGCTGTGCATGGTCCCTCTCCACTTCACTGACACACCTCCTGAAGGGGCACTGCCCTTGTGAGTCCTACACTTCCTCAACACAGCACCCATGTAATCTAGCTTCCATTTGCTTTTTTGTACTGTAGTAGCACAAAGGCTTTTGCTTTCTACATCCATCCACCCATCCATCTATCATTTGACAAATATTTGTTGATTGTCAGGTAGTCCAAGTGGGGTGAATATAAAGATATGTAAAGCAAGCTCCTTGCTCTCAAGTTACTGTTTGGTGGTAGAGACAGACATGCAATAAAAGATCAATTCCTATCATTCATAAATTCTCCCTGTAAGTCGTATGGTGATCAGTGCTGTCTTTCTTATAAAGATCTCTTCTCTGGTATGTGAGGGACTTTGAGGACCATCAACAAGCATTCCCTGGCCAGAGTCAGGGGTGCATTAATCTCCTGGGGGCATTTTGGGAAGAGTTAAGCTTGCTCTTGTTCAGCTGGACAGGGGCAGCAATCAGAAGAAGGACTCAGTCCACCGGTTGCTCTCTCTTTTTAAGGGGTAGGGGGCATGGCACTGGAGAGAGAGCACAAAGCACTCTGAGCCTGTGTGTCAAATAACCTTAGCTCGAAGCCACCCTTCACAGGGGTTGCTGGGAACAGCAAGTGCTCAGTGTATCTTGGCTGTGTGAATGAGGGCCCTGGCGACATTGGAAGAAGTAGGGTCCAGGCATAAGTCCCAGTCCCAGAGAGCCCCTCACCAGGCAACACAGATCACCTGGTGCTGAGCTGTAGACTGCAGTTAGAGTTGCCTACGTCTTTCACTTGACGTCAGAATTTGTCCTAAAAATCCAACTGAGCAGGTTTGAGAACTCCAGTGTTAAGTGTGGAAACATCCAGCTATGTTCTTGCAGGGAGAGAATGCTGAGAAATCACGGAGAATGACAGCTTGCTCCTGAAAGGCACACAGATATTGTGCTTGTTTCCCTTGGAATAGGTCCACATATTGATGCATACTCACTTTTGCAGCACTGACCATGATCTCACGGCTTACTATGAGCTTACTGCTCTATCTCCTGAGCTTAGTGTCTTGCAGAGAGTTAGGTTCCCAATAAATATCTGCTGAGTAAATGAATGAATGATTTGTAATCACTTAACTGAATAAGTCTTTTTTTTCCCATTTGAGTATGAGTAATATGAGGTCAGGGATCATATTTACCTTGTTCACTCTGAACTTCCAATGTTAACACAGTGACTATCACATAAAGAATAGGCACTCAATAAATACCTTTAAACATGAATCACTCTATAACTATAATTTGTCAGAGTCTACCACAGCAGTGTTCCTTGTACGTGTAGCCTCTTTTTTCCAAACTTAGGACGTCATCACCTTTTGCACATACTACTAAGAAAGTAAACACAGTGCTCTACCCACCTAAAATCTATTTTATAAACTGCTAAATCTTCCTAAAGTACAAGTCTGTTTATGTTATTTTAGTACTTGTAAATATTAATCACTTCCCATTGACCACTGAGTAAGGTCTGGACTTAAATTACTTTAGGAGTATGTTACTTGTTCTCTGACACTACAAGCCCACGACATGAAGCCACAGTCTCGATCTGGAAATTCTCTTTCTCTCCCCCTTCCTTCTACCTTCCCTCCTTCTCTTCCTTCTCTCAAACATATCCCATAATCTATACCTCCTTGTGTATAGATTAATCTATACCTCCTTGTGTATAGATTAATCTATACCTCCTTGTGTATAGATTAATCCATACCTCCTTGTGTATAGATTAATCCATACCTCCTTGTGTATAGATTAATCTATACCTCTCCTTGTGTATAGATTAATCCATACCTCCTTGTGTATAGATTAATCCATACCTCCTTGTGTATAGATTAATCCATACCTCCTTGTGTATAGATTAATCCATACCTCCTTGTGTATAGATTAATCCATACCTCCTTGTGTATAGATTAATCCATACCTCCTTGTGTATAGATTAATCCATACCTCCTTGTGTATAGATTAATCTATACCTCCTTGTGTACAGATTAATCTATACCTCCTTGTGTATAGATTAATCTATACCTTGCCACTTTCTATTTTGTAGGGTTTCTGATTTGCAGTCATTTATTTATATAGTAGTCTAAACCGGTTCTAGCTTATTATCAGTTTCCTCTCCGATAATAGATGCATTCAGAGGGAATTTAGACACTAAATTCTTGAAATGTGGATTGCAGACTTCCTGCTCAGATCTCAGAGCCAAAGCTTTCTATTCCAAAACCTAGCCCTGTTTCATGCAAAACAGCCTGTTAGAACTCTACGTCCCCTTCTCAGTCCAAAAAGACAAGACGTTCAGACAGCTATGCTCTTACTTACACTCTTCTTAGGAGTAGATTCTTTATGCCATATATCATTTGCATCATCTACAGTGCCTCACACAGTGTTCTGCACAAGGTAAGAGCTCAATAAATACATGTTTCATGAATGATGTGTGCTGTTTTGTGAATGCGAGAATCTCCTATTCTTCCAAAGATATTTTATAGTCATCTGGACTCACTGTCAATCATACATTTCCTTGAGTGCGGCTGATTCCAGCGGCCTGAATCACACTTATATTTTTAAAACTGAATGTGCATAGAGATCTGACATTTACTTTGAATGGATTATTCCAGACTCTTCATGGTGCATCACACAAGCTGGCTAAAATTGCCCTCAGCCTTGTTACCTGCAGCTCCCTGTCTACCTTGTCAAGGTGCTGACACACTAACTTATTTTTTCAAAACCTGCCAGGCAGAAGCTTATGGTATTCAGTGAGTCCAAAAATCTAAATGATAATTTTGAAATGAATATTGGGAAACTTAATCTATTTCCCCTTATCTACCATATAAATCTTTCTCTTCATGCTCAAGGGCTTCACATTTTAATAGGAAATATCTGTTTCCCTGTTCTCACTACATTGGTATTTCTGTCACAGTGACTGCTGCTGACAGAGATTTTCCAGTCCTAGTCTGTAGCTTAATAACCACAGGAGACACTGATTTGGCAAAATATGATATTATTCCATGGTGTAGTTCATTATCAATGTTCGAAACCTGGCAGCTAAATGCCCCTGCCAGATATTTACTTCAGGTATTAGCAAAAATTGTCTTGGGTTACTTGCACTCTCATGTACACGGATAAAACCCATAGCTATTTATTTTGCATACTCCCTCCCCTTAGCACTTCATTAGAAATAAGAATATAAGCATAAACTACAGTCACTATATGCACATGAGCATCACTGCCTATGTTCTTCAACGTACAATATGTCTCTAGAGGTGAAAATAAATGTTTCTTTAGGGACAAAAAAATATTTCTGTGCTTAAATATGACTCTTTTACTTATTTGAAGTTTACTTATTTGAAGTTAATGAAATTCATAAATTTTGGTTTATTATAGCAGCATTCATAAGAGAATTTTCTACCTGATTTGCTGATGGCTTACACAGATATCCTTCAGCTACTGAAATACCAATCTGCTCAGGTGATTACTATTATGCAATTATTAGCACTTAGATTCAGTAATTATGCCTGCCATTACATAAACACAGGCATAGACCTGTGATGTCCTGTTGATATTATGCATCCTCTGATATGATATTACGAGAGCACTTCTCTGTGGTACTCTTTCCAAAACCCATAACCCTAGTCTTATCTTGAGAAAAATAAAGACATATCTAGCTTGGGGACATTCTACTGGATGCATGGTCAGTATTCTTCAAACTCTCATAGTCAGAAAAAGTAAAGAAATATTGAGAAACTGTCACTGACAAGAGGAGACTGGGGAGACAAGACAACTAAATCAATGTGGTGGCTTGGATTGGATTTGGTCCTGGAACAGAAAGAGGACATTAATGGGTAGCTGGTGAAATCCAAATAAATCCATATCATTAACCGTGTTAACAAAAAAGGAAATAAGAATTTAAACTAGTTGTCTACTTGTGAAAATACTGTTATTCTCCATACCCTTTCCTAAACCTTTAAACAACTTATCTTTATCATATCATGATTCATCTTTACATTGGAGCGTATTTTCAAAGGACTATAATGAATCAGTGGCCATGACACAATATAATCTTCAAAATAACTCTAGCACCACAATTGGTGTGGACAATGGTGATGCATGAAAACATTTTCTTTTGTTATATCATTTACCCCCTCTCCTGTACAAAGAATTAATTGCAAATATGTCTCTCTTTTAGAAAGTGCCCATTTGCACCACAGCAAAGAATAGTCCCTGCTCGCCGCAACTAGAGAAAACCCGTGAGCAACAACGAAGACCCAACACAGCCAAAAATAAACAAATAAACTTATTTAAAAAAAACCAACTACTGAATCATAAACTCTCCAGGCTAAGTGCAGCAATCTGTGTTCTTACTACAGGTGATTCCACAATACACCCAAACGTGAGACCCAGCGCTTCACCATTAAAGCAACTCAATGTGAACACATTTACGCCATCAAAATAGTCAGCAATGCAGTTTTATCACTGCAGCTAACAAATCACAAATATTGTTAAAGTCCTGAGCTCCTTCTGTTTATAGCCTTTCATATTTTTTCCCTTATATTTTAGCACTAAGGTGACTGAAAATGTTCCAAGTTTTGGCACTATAGTTAAAGGGATAGATGGCAATAACATTCTGGAAAGATATTAAGACTTAGGGACATTGTTAAATATAAAAAGAACAATGAAAAATTATGGCTTAAAAAGATTAACCCAAAGATTGAAACGGTCAGTTAAACTGCTATAGCTAAGCCAAAAACTTATGATGTGTGAATATTAGTTCATCTTTCTGAGGATGTCTGCTCTCTATTCAAATTGGATTTTAATAAAGCATTTGCCACTGGCCATAACAAATAAGCCAGCACTACTGCAGTTTGCTGAGAATGAGAATCTGTGTAAAAGTGCTGGATGCAGCTGACCAAGAGAAACGCTGCTGCCAGGAGCATTTGTTTGGTTTTACTGTGACAGTTCAATTACCCGAATTTCTTCCATCAATATCTATCTCTCTCCTCTACTTAGAATGGCCAGTCACCCTCCCTGTCTGTCTGGCAAAGTCCTGCCTTATGGGCCCAGTGTGCCTGTTACCGCTCTTTTGGGTCTTTCTCTCACAGATACTTGGATACAATTAAAACTCCTTAGGCAGTTAGCAAACTGTGGACTTCACTGCCATCACTCTTGTCTGCACTGCTATCATCTCTCACCTGGTAAGTGAGATACTCTTCTAATTTACCTTCCATGAGAGTCTCTGCCCTGTTCCACTTGTTCTCCAGACATAATCATGCAAGCCCACTGGTTTCCCACTGTTCTGAGGTTAAAAACAAATTTCCTCACGAAGGCCAAGAAGCCTGCACCTCCTGGCTTACCTGCCCGTATTCTAGTCCCACTGGCTTTTGTTGCCACGTCCTAGAGCCTGTGCACCCTCTCCAGAGGGCCTCTGCACGTCTGCCTGGGATGCTCTTTCTCCCTCTCCACCAACTTATGTCCTGCATGTCCTTCAAAGCTTAAGTCTTCAGAGAAGCCTTCTATGACCTTCCAGAGACCTTCTGTGCTCTTCCTTCCATGCAATTTTATGTAAGTTTATATAATAAGTTTATAGATTTTGGAGCTGGGAAACCTGGATATGAATCTTAGTTATGCTATTTACCAGCTGTGCAATACTGGGCAAGTTACTTCACCTCCTTGCTCTCAATTCTCTCATCTATAAAAAAAATAGGAATAATAGGAATGCTTATTTCATAAGGCTGTTGGGAGGAATCAACGAATTAATACATGAAAAGTGTTTCTTGCAGTGCCAGCATCTAGAAAATGCTCGATATTATTATTGTGATTATTCTTACCCCCACCAGGATATACACTCCTTAAAGACAAGGATGGTTTCTGTGTTCTCACCTTTGTAACATATTAATGGTACATGGCTGGCTTTCATAAAATGTTTGTTGAATAAACAAATGGCTACAGCTATTATTATATTTAGCACATATTAAAATAATTATTCTAAGTACATAATTCTGTTTTTTCATTATATTGCCTGACTGTTAATAGTAGGGACTATGTCAAAGCCATCTGTTTTGACTCCAGGCCTAACAGTGAAAGACATACAGCAAATATTTATTGAATGAGTGAACAAATTAGGAAATAAATGAAAATAAAGCGTGAATAGATTAAATGTCTTAAATCCTTTTTCTCCCATAATTTCCTTAACTGCTTGCCTTTTGGGTGATGCTTCACTGGATTGAAAATGCTGTAATGGAATGCATTTACCATTCATACAAAGCCTGGGGAAACATTCCTGAGATTTGAGAACACAAGGAAGATAAAGGGCAGAATAGAAGTCATGGGTCTGATATTCTAAACAGGAAATTCTGGCCTAAACTAATCCAGACTAAAGGATTAAAATAACTGATTCAAACTGAAAATTGCTTGTCTCTCAACTCCATTCTTCATGTGTGGATTCCTCCATTTTTCATATATAAATATAGGAAATCATAGAGTTCTGGGAAAAGAAGCCAGGAGCCTAGCTGCAATTCATTTCTGATGAGAACCTGATAAGCGTGTGAGTGCACACGTTTCCCAGCATGTGTATCGGGCCTGTCCATCACCCTGTAGTCGTGAATCATGCTCGCTTTGCACCACTGCCCTTATGAATTTCTGTTTGCCACTTCAGTGGCCAATGTCAGAAATATTAGAGATAAATAAATAGCTTTCCACCTCTCCTGAACACTAGGACACAATCCAAATCCACGAATCTAGTGGTTACGCTCTTATTTATTCTCTTGTTTGTTTGGATTCCAATAGTACTTTGGATGTTTAGAAAGGAAAGGCGATACTTGAGAATAGCAAACTCATGATTCTCAAAAGCAAAATGCAACTGTCAATTCCTAGGGTAAAACAGGCATATTCCTGGGTCGGAGAGAGTTAGAATTTCTGTCCTTGTTTCCAATTAGCTTTGCTGTTTTGTGATAAGTAACCTAAAATCTACCTTCCAGACACCCCCTCAACTGTAAAATGAGAATATTGGTCTACTTTGAATGATCCCCAATGATCAAAAGGCTTTATAACTATAATTGCCTGTTTCTCTCTCTCTCTCTCTCTCTCTCTATATATATATATATATATATATGTGTGTGTGTGTGTGTATATATATATATATATATATATATATATATATATAATTTCTTGTCTCTAACCTAACCTAAAAGAATCATGTTATATAACTGGTGAAATGCCATTTTTCAACATCAAATGTCTTATGACATCAAAAAAATACTGATGCTCCTTAATTTTTTTAAAAAATCTATAATCTTTCCTTAGAATCTTCTTTCCTTTATCTGAACTCTTGCCTCAATCCATAGTTAGGCCTCAATGCCTATGCTTCAAGTTGAAAATACAATTCACAGTGACCATTAACTCCTGAAAATATTATTTAATGATCAAAGCTACAGAGATAATTAAAAATAAACTCATATACTTGTAGAAAATAAATGACTTCCATTATCACTCATATAAACAGTTCTTCACCCATGCAAAACTATCAAAAGAAGAGAAACTTTTTAAATGATCGGTTACCATTCCGAAAAGGTCCAGTAAGGTAGCTGTATTTTGACTACAACTAGTATAACTCATTAAAGAGCAAAATCATACAACTGGTAGTCTTTTAAATGTAGCCACTTTGCTGGAGAAGAGAGTAGAATTTTAGACTGAGAAAATGAGAGGGAGGGAGAAAGAGAGAAGGAAAGACTCATTTGAGGTCCTGGCAAAGTGGTCTTTCTGAGCTATCCCATTCCTGTATATGCACCATCCTGCGTGCGTGCGTGTGCGTGTGTGCAGCCCCTACTATAGTGCAAAGCCACTCAGCCAACAGCACAAGCTGGGGGAGTGTGCCTCAGAGGATACCAGCAACTGCAAAGCTGTCAAACGCAGCAGGGGGGCCATGAGCAACAGAGACAGCAGGAGCGATACTGCAGGCTTCACAGAAGAGCATGCCCAGAAAGAGCAGAAAAGAAGCGCCATCTATAATGGCTCAGTGTGAACAGAAAGATGCCAAGCAGCTCCAGGCTGACAGTATGAAACAGAAAAACAAATTCATAAAAAGAGAAGGCAGCTTACAAACAATTTTCAGCAAGGGTAGGAAAGTCTTTCTAGCATTATAACTGTTAATGTCAGAGCAATTTCCTGCATAAAACATAAAGGACACTAGTGGAGAAGACCACGGTCACCTCACAGACAAAAGGACATTTCCCTCTGGACAGGAGGTGGCCTTTGGATGCAGAAACATTTAAATTAAAATTCTGTTCCACCTTATTATTTATGTGACCTTGAGAAAACACACAACTCTCCTAGCCTCAGTTTTCTTATTGGAATAACTGGCCTCAAATGTCTCAAAGGGCTGTTGAAAAAAATATGTAGTGGGCTTTGTGCCTTGCCTGACACATTGTAGGTGTTCGATCTTCATAAATTTATGAGAAAAACAAGACCTTACACACATGGAAATAAAATTATAAGAGAAAGCAAGTTAGCATATCAAATTATGTCAGAATGCCTCAGGCTGCTAATCCATGTAAATCTATTTATTTACAAGATTTAGCATCCACCATGTTCTGGAATAAACCTCATGCTGAGCATAATATCTGACACTGCCTTAGGAGTTATGATGTGCTCTTAAAACTACAAGTATTGCAATATACCTGTTTTAACCTATCAAATCTAATATTATTTGACTCATCTTACAGAAATAGAAATAAATATTTTTTGAGTATCTATTCTAGAATTAAAGTATTTTCCTAATAAATAAAAGGCCACATGTAGTCGTCTTCTTAACTGCATTAGACTTTGCCTTTTTTTCCTCTGTTCTCCTACTTACTTTTCAGCTAGTTGAGAGTTCGTCTGAGCTAAAAGAGTATAAGGGTTCCTTATTAAATGAGTTATGTCTTTCTGTTAGAAGGATTCCACCCAGGCACCCAGGAATAATATTTGTCAGAGTCAAAGAGTTTGCTGCAAAATCACTGAGAACAGACCTATTCCTAGGAACTAAACCCAGTGTCTTCCCGCAAGGATCCCTGATCATAAGGAAGCATTAGAACTCAACTGCCAAAACTCATTTCCCCAGGCTAGTAAGTGCTATGCACCTCTAGGCCAATTCATTCTATTTACTTTTTTTTTTTTAACATCTTTATTGGAGTATAATTGCTTTACAATGGTGTGTTAGTTTCTGCTTTATAACAAAGTGAATCAGCTATACATATACATATATCCCCATATCTCTTTCTTCTTGAGTCTCCCTCCCTCCCCCCTCCCTATCCCACCCCTCTAGGTGGTCACAAAGCACCGAGCTGATCTCCCTGTGCTATGTGGCTGCTTCCCACTAGCTAGCTATTTTATGTTTGGTATTGTATATATGTCCATGCCACTCTCTCACTTTGTCCCAGCTTACCCTTCCCCCTCCCCGTGTCCTCAAGTCCATTCTCTAGTAGGTCTGCATCTTTACTCCTGTCCTGCCCCTAGGTTCTTCATGACCTTTTTTTTTCTTTTTTCTTTTTTACATCTTTATTAGAGTGTAATTGCTTTACAATGGTGTGTTAGTTTCTGCTTTATAACAAAGTGAATCAGTTATACATATACATATGTTCCCATATCTCCTCCCTCTTGAGTCTCCCTCCCTCCCACCCTCCCTATGCCACCCCTCCAGGCGGTCACAAAGCACTGAGCTGATCTCCCTGTGCTATGCGGCTGCTTCCCACTAGCTATCTACCTTACATTTGGTAGTGTATATATGTCCATGCCTCTCTCTTGCTTTGTCCTATTTACTTTTAATTAACTACTAACCACATTTTTATTTGTTTTTATATTTATTTGCCTGTATAATCTGTGCCCTGTATCACCATCATTAAGGCTGTTATAACAAACTACCATAGACTGGGTGGCTGACAAACAACAAAAATTTATTTCCCACAGTTCTAGAGCCTGGGAAGTCCAAGATCAAGGTGCCAGCAGAGCTGGTGTCTGGCAGGGGCCCGCTTCCTGATTCACCTGCTCATCTCTCCCTGTGTGCTCACGTGGCAGAAGGGGCGAGAGAGCTCTCTGAGGTCTCTTGCATAAGGGTACTAATCATACTCATGAGGGCTCTGCGCTCATGATTCAATCAGCTCCCAAAGGCAGCCCCTCCAAATACCATCACCTTGAGGGTTAGGTTTCAACATACGAATTTTGAAGAAACACAAACATTCAGTCTATGGTACCCTGCAAATCAACAGTCTAATTTTTTTCCACAAACATGCTTTTTAAAAAATTCTATTTATAACCACTCTGTGTTATTTTCCACAGACATATATAAAGGAGATAAATCAATTCCTTCTTTCTTTATCAGTATAGTAGTGAACTGAAAAAAAAAACAAAAACAAAAACCACAATGTAGGGCTTCCCAGGTAGTGCAGTGGTTGGGAGTCCGCCTGCCGATGCAGGGGACATGGGTTCGTGCCCCGGTCTGGGAGGATCCCATGTGCCGCGGAGCGGCTGGGCCCGTGAGCCATGGCCGCTGAGCCTGCGCGTCTGGAGCCTGTGCTCCGCAACGGGAGAGGCCACAGCAGTGAGAGGCCCGCGCACCGCAAAAAAAAAAAAAAAAAAAAAAAAACCCACAATGTAATAAATCCTGGTTATAGTTTTAAGAAAACTGAACTTTGGTAAATTTTGGTTAAGAGCAGTTAAACTATTTCAGCACTGAAAAGACAAACTCTTCTGGGCATATCCATGCTCACATATTTCTTTGAAAAAAGCTGAAGCAGATGAGGAAGCATTTTGTCCCTCAGTCAGGACCTCCTTGCTGCCGTTTGGGCTGCCGTGCCAATGTGTATGCCTCTCACTGGGCACTCAGAGGAAAGTGATCTTACACTGCCCGGCAAACCGAAGGGATCTGTCCATTAGATCTCACTTAGTTCTCACTGGGGCAATTTTCAGCTTAGTCTTAAAATGCTGATAGCACTTTTATTAAACTACACAATCTTATATATATATATATTTTTTTTTTTTTTTTTTTTGCGGTACGCGGGCCTCTCACTGCTGTGGCCTCTCCCGTTGCGGAGCACAGGCCCCGGATGAGCAGGCTCAGTGGCCATGGCTCACGGGCCCAGCCGCTCTGCGGCATGTGGGATCCTCCCGGACAGGGGTACGAACCCGTGTCCCCTGCATCGGCAGGTGGACTCTCAACCACTGCGCCACCAGGGAAGCCCTTATCTTTCTTTTTGAAAAGGTTTTCATGAGTGATTAGAATTAAGGATCCCCTTAGTATCATTTGCACTCCAAATTTTGATATTATCTGGCCCATATTCGTGTCTTTGTGTGTGGCTCCCTTCTGCAGTCACAGTGGGGAGCACAGGTAGCGGAAGGTCTCAGGTTAGGCTCCATGCAGCAACTGCACCTGCATACATCACTGTGTGCTAAATACTTGTCTATAACCCATCTTATCTAAGATGATTAAATCAAATCACTCAGAAAATAAAGTACAATAAAGAATAATAATATAAACAAGTAAAATAAAGAATACCATGAGGAAATTCAGAATTCAGAAATTCAGTAGTGATTCACATTAAATTTAATCAGAACACACACACACACACACACACACACACACACACACAGTCTCCCCTAACAACAAACACAATTTCCATGTCTGGTTCATTCCAATCCCATATCTCTTTTCAGAGGTTTATTTCTGCTTGGAGAAGCAGATCAAAGAATGATGGCTTAACAACTGGTCACCTATTCAAAAACCATGTAAATCAGATATGAATTTATATTTTCACTTGATAACTAGCAACTCAGTCTATATGAACAAGGACATGGCTTCAGATCTGCTTGGAGGGATGGTACCAATTTCACCATTTTGGTTATAGGTGTATCATCACCTAGACAAAGACATTTCTCTAAGCAGTTAGATTATGTGCACTGTTTTTTCTGGCCCGAGATTCAGTACACCGGTATCCATGGTCTCCATTTAGAAGAGTTTCAGAGGTGGCTGGAGCATGACGATGCCCACTCTTTCTCTGCAGGTGAGTCTGCAGCTGGCCAAACGAGCAAAAATGGAGAGGCAAATCTGGATGTAAGGCATATACACCAGAGACTCTTCCCATCATCGCTTATGCAAAGCACAGACAAGAAAGGTCTTTGGGAGATGTCAGGATGACATGGAGGTGAAATAAAAATACCTCCCCCTCCATCCAGCTCCCACCTTTGCTCCACACTCTGGCAAGGAAACACGATATTAAGCAGCGACTGATCTGCTTCTAAGAGTGTTGGTTAGTCAAAGCCTAGCCTGTGGCTCTGACAAAGCATATCACATCACGTGCATATTTCAGAAATTTGCTAGACCAAAAATACAGCAGTGAACCTGACATTTCAATATTTCAATGTTGAAATAATATGCACCCACAATAGCAAGGAAATAACTTTTAGAACTCAAGTAATTTTTCTTAGCAGTGGTTTCATACAACCGGGTCTTCAAACACTTTCAGACAAAAGCACTGACATTTATGAGGTCATGTTATGAACAGAACCTCCTTTTTGCATCTTGATATTATGATAATTAATTAAAATAAAAGCTAAGATAACCATATTAATTTTGATCTCAAGGTATTATCATTGTGTCAGAATAAATTATGATAAAAAGATCATGAGCTGACTCATTTCTGAACATTTGCTGGCAAGAAACATACTAATAGATTTACATGTTTTTCTCCATCAGTGAAGTTTACGTGTATATACTTTTCAAAATCACTGATTCACTATACTTTATAAGGTTTGTGTTGCAACAGGAGGGTATATGGCAATAAACATAAATTGTTTCTCTTTATGCAACTGTATTCTGTAACAGAGATGGCATATAATTTCAACCCATAGTGTCACTGTGTTTAGAAGGACATGAAGTCACAGTGAGGCTTTACAGGAGGGAACATGATAGCTTGACAACCTACTCCAACCCTATCCCACAGAAGACTCCATTTACATGATCCCAAGAATGCTATCACTAACCTGAGGAACCCTCGTCAAAGAAGCAGGAGAACTACACTGACACCACTTTGACTCACCTGCCCATGGCCCACTCCCCTTTCTACTTCCTCCTTTCGGGTGTTCAAAGCAGTCTGACTCACTGTATGGTCAGCAAATTGGTATGATGGATAGTTCACACTGTGCAGACAAAAACATCTGTCTTCCCGAACTGACACTCTATACCCATTAAACAAAAAGTCCCAGTTTCCCCTTCCTTCCAGCCCCTGGTAAGAACCATTACATTTTCTGTCTCTATGAATTTGACATTTTTGGCCTTAGGAAGATAGATATGTTTTTGAGTACAAATATGAATGTTACTGGTATAATTTTCTATCAGGTTCAAAATAAGCACTCTGCTGAACACCATGTATTATTAGCTGGATGAAGAGTCACCTTTTCCTTTTTTTCCCCACTTACAGAATTTATGTGTCTGCATGTATGTGAAACTATTCTTGCTAGTTCTCTTATTACACTGGCTGCTTCTATCGTTACAACTAATCTTCTACATTCCAATCTCCCAATCATGATGAACTATCAAATTTATTTAGCTTTTTTGTGTGCCATATTTAACTTTATTTTTCCTCATATTCAATGGTCACTGCTCCCCTCATAATCCTCTCAAATGGAAAGATGTTAAAAATAAGATATTTTACATAGCAAAGCAATGGAGGATCGCAAGATTAAATAATGAGCCCAAAATTTTTCAACCAATTAGCGAAAGTATCAAAATGAAAGCCATGATTTCTGTAACTAACTGTCCATTGATGGATGAATGGATAAAGAAAATGCGGCATATAACATTAAAGAAAATCTTGTATATACACAATGGAATATTATTCAGCCTTAAAAGAAGAAGGAAATCCTGCCATACGGGACAATATGGATGAACCTGAAGGACATTATGCTAAGTGAAATAAGCCAGACATAGAAGGACAAATACTTACCCTTAATAAGGTATATAAAATAGTCAGGCTCATACGAACAGGGTAGAGCGGTGGTTACCAGGGGCTGGGTAAGGAGCAAATGGGGAGTTGCTAGTCAAGGGATATAAAGTTTCCATTACACAAGATGAGTAACTTCTGGGGATCGTCAGTACAGCACACTGCTTATATTTAACAACACTAGAGGGTGCTTAAAATTTCAAGAGGGTAAATCTCATACTAAGTGTTCTTACCACAATAAAAAAAAATAAGAAAAATGAAAACTAAGATTTCTGACCCCCTTGTTATCTGCCATCATAATGCTTCTCATGAAAAGGTATTATTCCATGAAACCATTTTACTTTCTTCTCATAATATTTAAAATTTCAGTTTTTTGTCTAGTTAAGATAGTTGTCTTTTATTTTTAATAATGCCATTCACTAACATATGTATTAACTCTGGCAACTGTGACAAATTTCAAACCTAATACTAAATTAGACCATTTTTGTTTCATACCTGAGTCAGAGAACATGAGACTAAATTTGTTACCTATTTTTTTTTTAGTAACAGTAAAGCTCTTACCATTATGTCAAGAGAGTAGAGGGAAATGCAATGAATCATCCCCTACTTATCAGCCAAGCTGTGAGACGGTAGTCATCAGGGTACTGGCCCAACAAGGGTGGCAATTAATGATGCACTAACTGGGTAAACAATTAACGAGTGTAATTAAAAAGATTCTGATTCTCATATCTAATTGTTACCCCAGACAGCTGGATTACTTGCCTGGAGAAAAGCTCTGCTCTCCAGTTTTTGATAAGAAAAATGGAATCATTTCTCATTCTCATATTCCCTATGTGGATGATAAAGATAACTCTCTCAGGAACATATACATTAAGATATTTCAACTCTGCTAAGGTATGGTATGCAATTTAATTTTGAAAATTCTGTCAAAACATTATTCATCTCTAAGATTACTTTCCTAACTGTGGGATGATAATTTCCTGTATAACGAATCACTCAGAAAGGTTCCTAAGGAAACGAGACAAGAACACCAAACTAATTCCAGGTTTAATATGACAGTAAGTGGCACCGAGGAAGAAAGGGAAGAAACTTTACAGGAGATGGGCTATAAATAATAGGCTTTAAGGATTGATTCTGGAACACACAGCAGTCATATATATGTTAGCATCTTCCTTTTTCTTCTGTTTCTTTTGTCATGGAAATATATGATCATACATCATCCCTGATGTCTGATACAGGGCTAATTACTACTTAATTACTTATTTTTCCCTTTGATGTAGCACGGTACTTATTTACAAGACAGTGGTCAAGATATAGTGTCAGGTTAGAAATGGAGGACACACAAGCACATGAGAGCACAAGTTCACATGTAAAATGGCTCATGGGAACATCTTTCTATTCTTAGATACACAGAAAATAAAAACCCTTACAAATCTCTTTACACGTCATCAATATCTCCCCTCCACCGAATGATGGAAAGATAGATTAACCTCTCTTTTCCCCTCCTAGCTTTCTGCACTGTGAAAGCTCTTACAAATGAGCATGATTTACATTAATTTTTAAAAAAGGACCATTTCATCCACCCACTCATCCTCCCCCAAACTGGAAGAGTAAATCTGACTTTGGGACTGTCCCTTCCCTCAGCCAATTCTGCCCTGAGAGTGAGGGATCCAGGGACATTTGTCTTTCGTGACACCGATTTTGAGACAGTGGGAAGCATAAACGCTATAGTTAGCCCATTCGAGTAAACTTAAGAGCAGGCACAAGATCAACAGGCAGACCAGTGGCTGAGGACTTAGCTCATTATTAACAACATTTTAAAGTATATAAATAATACATGACATAAAATATGAGAAATGACAATATTAATTAAGAGCTAGCATTCAGTGATGCTTGCTCTCCACTAGGCTGTGTGCTGTACATTCTCATTTTAATCACAACAACTGGAATCCAGGCAGTGACACAGAGAGCCAGCCCGACTTTAAGCACAACACAGAAGCAATTTTATGTTTATGGGAACATAAATTTTAGGAAATTTTAGGAATTTCCTAAACATTTTAGGAAACATTTTGCTTGCAAAACTATCAAATTATTTGTGTTTGATACCAAGAAAGCACTTAGAAAAGTATAATATACCTTGAAATTAAGGTAGTTAACATTTAATAGTGTTATTTTCTGGTTAAATATGCCAACAAAGGCATCATCAAGAATGAGAAATTTCTCTCAAAACGAATTAGCACATTTGCTCATGGAGTGGGGTTTTAAATTTTTTAAATTATAGTTTTAATTAGGACAATAGTAGAAATAGATCATAACATTAAAACAGAAGAAAAACAGGATTCCATAATATTCTGGGTTAAATGCTACTCTATATTTGAAGGGTAATTAACAGTATTTTTCTAGCAGTGAAAGTTCTGACCTGGCTTCAGAATTCCTTTAAAATCCTCACTAGCCAAGTGACCTCAGGCAAGTTGTCCTACATTCATTGTTGAGACAATTTCTATGAAAAGCTTTGTAAATGGTAAAGCACACTATGAATGTTGCTAACACTAGGAGATGTTATTCACAACCCTTTTCATAAACTCATCAATCTCAAAGAGCATCTACCATGTGGAAGCTGGTGCCCAGGGAGGATAAGACAGAGCAGCAGACAACACTCTCGAAGCTTCAAGTTGATTTATTGAACGAAGAAATATGTGGGCATGATGATAACTCTTTGTAGCAATAAAGAGCCTTTTCCTCCCAACATCAAACGCACCTCCACAAGTTTCCTTGGGCATCTACCTTCTAGAGGGATTTGGGATGAGCTCTGTAAGCACAGAGGATGTTGCAGAGAATGGGTCCTGAAAATAGAGGGGAGACGCTGAGAACGCTGAGAGATATCAAAGCTTGAGCAATACAAATGACCTGAAACAATCTGGGGAGGGCTTTGGGACCCTGAATGCCCCACCAGCTGCACCGACTCTCCCAGGAGTCAGCATGACATGTTCTTTCACTTTCTTGATGTAGCACTTCACAGCACCACCCGGGTTTCAGAAAAGACATTTGATGAGGATGATGAACGGAAATGATACTTTACCAGTTCTTTCTGCAAAAAAAGATACCCTGAAAACCCGAAGATCATTTCACAGAGGCTTCTCTGAGAGAAAGCGGTCATAACTGATTTACAAGGGAGCATCCATCATTAGATTAGGCAGCTTTCTTTTAAACATAGGTCCAAAAGTGCATGTTAGACCCAAGATGCTTCAGAAATGAGCTCTGGTTTGGTACTTAGATTAGGTGCTCAGAATGTGAGTAGAAAGGTCTGTAACTTCTGTTTAGACAACTTCCAAATGCTGGAAGCCCAGTAAAAACAAGTACAAGAACCACTCATGAAAGAGTAGGGCTCTGAAGAGCTTGGCTTTGACTCTCTCACGTTTACTAACAAGTTACACCTTTATGCCATAGATGCTTGCTACTCTGAGTGCAACTAAAGAGCCGGCATCATCAGCATGCCCCCCGGCGGGGGGCTTGATATAAATGCACTCTCAGAACCTAGCCCATTTAGGGACAGATCCCCAGGTGATTTGATACATAACACCACCATGGATTACTCTTTCCTTAAGCAATAAAATAAAATCACATTGAATGTTTTTATTTTTCCTTTTCAGCGCCAGTGTTTTTTTCCTGTAACTGCTTACACTCTACAGAGCATCCTACACTTGGAAATTATTTTCTTTCTCCTATTCAAAGGGGGCTTGGGGACACATTTCTTAAAGCCGTTGCAGGTAACAGCTAATTGGTGGGAAGCATGCTTGTGTGAGTATGCATCCAGGCTATATCACTGATTAAAGAGGTCTTAGCAGGGACAGTGAAGACAGCAAGAGTGTAAGAAGTGCTTCAGAGATGTTTTATTCAAGCTATCATTTAAATTCATGCAAACACACCTCCACTCTTGTCCTCCCCCCTTGTGATCTCACTTGGCTTCAAAAGATACAGGCTGTTAGAGGTTCCAGTTATTCCTGAGCAGGTGGGAGGGTGATGAGGAGCTCTTCAGTCACTCATCTGCAAGGAGTCTGGGGATGTTTTGAGTATGTAAGTCATTATACGAAAACAAATCCTCTTCTATCACATTTTACTGGTGAGTAATTATTATGTTCTGGCAAGTGAGGAATTAACAGCACTGTCTTGCAGAAAGAGAGCACATAGATGCTTCCCCCACAGGAATCTGCAGTTGCCTTATTTTTGACAGCAAAATTCAGATTCCAATTCTGTGTTCGATACTGGGTCTTACTTACCCTCTCAGAGAGCGAGGATTCATGATGACCTCCACCACCCCAAAGTAAGTTAATAATTGCCATCCTCCTGGGAGAAAAATAACCTGATTTGTAATAAGATGTTGGGTAAAGGAGTGATATTTAGTTGGCCTAGCTAGTTTAGTGCTTGGACCAATTCTCATGCCATGAAGGTGAAAGCAGTCTTAGTGCTCTTATTCTAGTCTCCTTGCTTAGCTCAGCTGTCATTTAAATGACGATCTGACATCTCTGCTTTATCCTTGTTTTAATCCATCTTCTAGACTCCAATCTCTTTAACCTACCTAGAGTCCCAGTTTCCTCATTAATATGCTTCCACTGCCAATTTAAATTGTTTGCTATTTTACATGTGGATAAAGTCTAAACTCTATAGCTTATTGTGAAAAGATTACCACTAGAATTGCTGATCATTTGATAGTGTTTACTGGTGCCAAGTACCATGAAAACACTTTCCATATATTAACTCAGTTCACCCTCTGAGGTAAATTCTATTATTCTTCATTTTACCCATAAGGAAACTAAAGGAAAGAAAGTTTAAGAAACTTGCCCAAGGTCACGCAGCTAGAAAGTAACAGAGTTGGATTCCCAGCTCTGGGTCCATAGTGCAAAAATGTGTGCATGTTTAAGACAAAAATATCTCTTAAACATTACTTACATTTTAGATAAGGATCTTCATTACCCGTTAAAAAATTGTAAGATAAGGAGTAAACTTTGAAGGCAAGGAATAAATGTAGAAAATAAAGATGGCAAAAGGCCATTATTTTTAATGCCTTATGTATAATTTTAAGAATATTCAGTGCTTAATTTAAAGTGGTGACATGGTATAGCACATTATATTCAGTTCACATTTAAACTTGTATCTCCCTCCCTTTAACAGACAAATACACAAATGCAAATACTCTAAAACACATATATACTGTGGACTTCCTATGTTCTTTGTGTAGATTAAATGAGATCTACAAATTGATCTTATGCATATCCTAAGATCTAAGTATGTATAAACTAAAAGAAATGAGCACAGTTGGTAAAGCTCTTTAGCAATGCCGCTGCCATATATATTTTCTCAGACATGTAACAGTAAAATCCCAAATAATAGTGGCTTCAAGCAGGTAGTTTTTTTTTTCTCGCTTTAAAACGGAAAAATTTTGGCACCAGGTGGTCCACTTGGGCATAGTAACTCCAAATACTCACCAGATCCCATGGCTAAACTGCACCACCCTTAGGATCTAACAGACTTTCCTCATTAAGGTTCGGGATGCCTGCTGGAGCTGAAGAAGATCACACTTGCCTTCCACGTAGAAAAGTGGAGAGATAAAAGGTAAAGAAAGGCCCTTTCCCTCTAAGATGACCCCACTGAAAGACTACACTGAATTCCTGAACACATTTTATTGGCTAGTACTTGGTCACATGGCCCCATATAACTACAACTGAGTTCAGGATATTGGGTTTCTACTAGAAAACAGTAAAGAAAAAAATAACTATTTCTGTGTGATTTATGACCCTACTCATCCTTATGGTTTAATTTTAAAACTACTTCCTAAATAAAATCTTTCCTAATCCTTTCTTGTTGAACTTGACCTTTCCCTAGTGATTCACAGCATCCTGATTTGGAATACAAATAGTTTTAAGCAATTCTGTTTCTCCCATTAAATGATATGCTAGTGGGAGGCAGGGGTCATCAGTGCATGTATTTATTCATGCATGCAGCAAACATGAATGGAGGGACTATTACGGGCACCTCCCCCGATGTTTTGCATATAGAAGATGTTCAATAAATATTTGGTAAATTATGCAATTACACTGAAGCGGATTTCAAACACAATTTTAATAGCGCTTAAGGTTTCACAACCCAATGAGGGGTCAAGGCAATCTGGGAATGTCTGTGCCTCCTCCATCTGTGACTGCCAAAACTACTGCCCAAGGAGCTTGCCCTGGAATGAGAGCCCCAACTATGTGTGCCCCCAAGGGACCATCACAAAGGGGAAAGAGCTACTCAGAGGCAACGCCCCATTTAGCACAGTTGATGCCATTAGGATGCGCCATTCATGAGTATTTTCATTTAACAGAAAATAATATTAAAGTGCTTGGGGGGGAAATGGTAACATCCCAGCACTGAAATAATCTCTATAAGTATTGCGGTTCATAGATATTCTCTCCTTTATTAGTCCTTAGTTCTTCTCTGAGAATGACTCAGGGCATGCAAAACAGAAACACAAAAGAAAAGCTGGAATCTCTGCTAAATTCTTTTAAAACCCCAAACTAGAAAAAATTAAAATGTTTTCAATTTCTTGTTTAACTTTGTTTTGCTTTGTTTTGTTTTTCTACAACACATTTCACAAAGACTGTTTTTTACACTGCCATGGGGGAAGCATATTGTTTGAGTAAGTTCTGGAAAAGAAGTTGATTATATGCCTGTTTTACTTTTTACATTACTTTTTGCGTGCCTGAAGTGTCACTGAAATCTCAAATACTCTTGCAAAAGAATGCTTTTCACAAACCGTATACAGAAATGTGCATCTATATTTAAATTTCTATCATTTTAGAAGTACACAAAAATAATGAATAGTTATCTATTAAAATAAAAATATATTTTTTCTGCTTATATTTATGAAATCCTTCTTACATATAACTTGGTGAAATATATTCTTTTTACATACACATAACAATTAAAAAATTTTTTGATCTCATTTTGAAACATTTTAGCCAATTTGGCTTCTAAGTATAATAAGGTAAGACAAGTGACAGAAATAACCAATATATCATTAAAGCAAATGTGATCCAAGATTCATGTACTCATAGATATCAGAATTAAAACATAAAAAGATCCATTTCATCATTTACTTGTATGCAAATGACGTAAGCCTAGTTTATAGATAAGAAAATCAAAGCCAAGAGAGATCAAATTACTTGTGCAAGGTCATGAAGAAATAATGTGTCTACTACAGATGCTTGGTATACTGGCATTTTAAAATTTATTAATTGTTGCCAATCATTATGGTGCAAAAATTTGAATTGTTTTCAAAATCAAATATGTAGACTGAGAGTATATTACATATAAAGAGTAAAGGTAGAAATCTGTACATTTACCAAGCTTGGAGACTCACAAAGCACACTGATACGTGAAAGACTATGAGTAGGCCTGCCGTAAAGAAATATAATTCACTTTATTTTTAAAGCTACCAATACTGACACACTTGAGGACAACATTCCTTATCTTTCAACATCTTTTAACCTCCCGTGTAATCAGTGATTCCCCAGCACACTCTTTGGGAAAACTTGACAGCGATCCAATTCAATCTTGGCAAATCTCTGGGAAGACGACATCTGCCAGTGTGGTATTTATGCCCAGCTGTTTATTTAGATATCACCAGGACCCTCCCCCTACACCCTAATCAGCTTTTACGTGTTCTCTTCAATAAAAGCATCACCCAGATATTCTTGGACAAGCCAGGGAAGCGCTCAGGCTCCATGGGTCATGTGCATGTTATTCAAGCCACTGATACTTCCCTAGGTAGTAGAAATACATGTAACATTTAACTAACCACATTTAGCAGAACATCAGTGGTGACTAATGGCTGGCTGCATGTTTTACATGCCAAGCATATTTTATTTATCTAGCAAATACTCTTCTATGGCACTCACAGTGTGCCAGACGCTATTCTAAGTGCTTTAGTAATCTGGATTTATTTAATCTTTATAACAACCCCAGGAGTGAGGTGCTGTGATTAACCCTTTTATCACAAATGAAGAAACTGAGAGTCAGAAAAGTTAACTAAATGGCTCTAAGCCACACCAGCGGTAAACTGCAGAGACAAAGTTTGAATGTAGATTTGACTACGGAGCTCAAGCAACACTTGAGAGAATTATCCCTATGATCTGCAGCTCCACCAAAGAGATAGTGTTATACGACAGGAGCCCCTCAAAGCTCACCTTACCAACAGTCACATCTTTCTATTCGTGGCATGTAGCACAATCACATAATAATAGATCCTATAATATTGATCCTAAAAATACTGGAGCAAACTCATTTGACTTTATCAAAGAACTGACAATCACTGAGAGTTTCTTATTGAAGGTTATATATTCTGACTTTCATGTGGATAAAATGACTTTTTAGTAAGGGCTGGCACAATGAATTTTAATTACCCCTCGCCTTATTAATCATTAACTGAGTACAGGGTCTATACAAGTTACCCTGATACTGCCTTGGAGATACAAAAAGCCATTCAGATACTTATGAGATAGCTACTATTTTCTAGAATTGTGCTGTTCACTATGGCAGCCACTAGCCACATATGGACATTTAAACTAAATTTTAAACTAATTAAGTTTAAATAAAACTGAAGATTCAGTCCCTCTGTTATACTTGTCACAGTTCAAATACTCAATAGCCACATGTGGCTAGTGGCTACTGTGTTGACAGTGAAGGTATCAAACATTTCTATTATCATGGAAGGTTTGTTTTTTTTTTTGAAGTATAACTGATTTTGTGGAAGGTTATTTTGAATAGCGCTAGAGCTGCTCTTGAATAACCTCAGCTAACATATAGTTAAGCACCTGTAACTTCCTCTGCAAAATAAAGGACAGGGTAACCTCACTGTAAATAAACAAGTCTTGGTCTCTTTATATAGCTTTTGAGGGATTATACATTTAAGATAAAAATATAATAATATTTTAAGATTATAAGTGGTTTTTTTGTGAAATTATTTAAATTCTGAAACTTAGTTTAAAAATGCAAGCTTTGATATTTTTTCAACTTCTACTTGGTGTTTTTAATGCCTGAATAATTGCCCATACGCAGGTAATCTTCTAATTTTGCAACCGTTATTCTGAACCTCATTTGACTGATATCACTCTCCCATTATCTTTTCCCATAATAGCTCGGAATTGTATTAGTAATCTCCTCAGTACATGAAACCAATACTCTACTAGCAGGAGGCTGTGGTCAAGCCTGCTCATGAAGAGACCCAAAGCTGGTAGAAACGGAAACAGAAATCTCTGGCCAAAGAACAGGGCAGGTAAAGAGAGGTGGCCCTGGCACTCACACAAGTTGCACTTTAAGGTCTAGAATATTCTGCTTATATGGAAGTAAAAAGGATTTCTGTGCTGATGTGGCTAAAGGTAGAAAAGGCAGCAAACACACAGGTGAGTGGATGTGTCTCCACATACCTTTCTGGTATATACACGGGGCTTACAAGAAATCAACTGTCTTGACAACCCCCTGTGCTTCTTCCTTATTTATACCTTCACGTTGCTTGTTTTCTGATACCAAAGAGTAAAAGCTACCTTGATCCAAGTCCAGGTGAAAAGTTCTCACCAGACACCATGGGCTGGCCCAGTACCATAGCGGACCCATGATGCATCATCAGTGGTCAGATTTCTACACTGGAAAGTAAACACATTATGTTCAACGAGCCTAAAATACTCCATCATAGGAAGTGGCCAAATTCAGGAAGACTGTGTCTGTCTTGTGCTTCTACATGATGATTTATATTCCTGAGACCCCAGTCTATTTTGTTTGACATCTGAAATTAAATGGGGAGCATCCATTAGGAAGAGCCACAGCTTAATCTGCATCACTGGAAATGGATCCTAACGTGAAGTACAGCATGTTGCATATGAGTGAGGGTCTTTAAGAAAAACACCTTTCTTAGAGTAGACTGGCATAAGCAACGCTCTTATGGCTGGCAAAATAATTTAAGGTTTTTCAGGCAGAGATTATTCCCTGAATGACCTAGTATGGAGACTTTAGTAAAGCACTTGAAGCCAGAGAGGACCAACTCCCATAATTAGAAGCCGCATCTCAAGGTGGTAGAGCTCCCAGCAAACAATGGACTTTGTACACCTAGCATTTCCAGACATTTTTATCAGTTTATTAAAAACAATGAAAAGAATGTGTACTTTGTGATAAACTGACTTAAAAACTCAAGAATAACCTCTTTCACCTCCTGGCCTTCAAGGTGCCAGCTCTCTGATGTTTGCTCAGCTGTCTCCTCCAATGAAATAAATTTATTGTAGTCTGTTTAAAATACCTTTTTGTCTCTCACCTACAGTCAGTGTTTCCTTGACTGAGTTACCTGGGTATCTTGTTAATGTGCACATGCATCACCTGGAGAGCTTATTAAAACGCAGATTCTAATTCAGGGATGCAGCAGGTCCAAAGCAGGGCCCAAGACTCCATTTCTACAATCTCCCCAGTCAGGACTATGCTGCTGATCTATGGAACACACTCTGGGCAGCAGGGAACCCAGAGCATCTCTCTGTCCTTTTACACACATAACCCTTGCTGGCTTCAGGTTTCGGTTTAGACACTGGTTCCTCTAAGTAGGCTTTCCAAAGCCTCACATAGTACCTGGACATCCCTCAGAGTATCAATAATCACACTATATTCCAATTATCCATTTACTTGTCTGAGAGTCTTGTTTGCCTTTGTCACCAAGCACCTAAGAGAATGCCTAGCATACAGTAGGATATCAATACATATATGTTTAATTGATAAATTACTTATTATCATAACTGCAATTCAAAATTGTACCTCAGTAATATTATAAATTAAACCTACAAGTAATGGACTTTCAAACTCTGAATGTTAAATTATACATGCCAAGGGGCTGCTAAAACAAAGGCAGGTGGAACGTGAGCAAGTCTCACTGGTACAACTACCTCAAACCCCACAAAACTGCAACACAAAACATGGTCCATTCCATGTCCCTGAATCCTGGTTCTGACCTGGAAATGTGTTGGAAATGCAGAAGTTCAGGCCCAGACCTACTAATCAGACTTGGTATTTTAGTAAGATTCCCCAAGAGGTTCACCTTGAAATGAAATCTAGAAGTGAACAAACCTAAGCACTATAATTCCTTATTTCAGCTTTGTTTTCCATCAGATACATCCTACAACTTCTAATGTGCACATGGAAGACCTCTGTGTTGTCTTCCCTGGGACAGAGGCCAAATTAACCAAAAACCCATTAAGAAGAGCCAGTAGAAACAGAAGCCATCTGTGAATGGAATCAAGCAGAAAATAAATTGAAAATAAACTTAAAAGCACTTTAAAGACATCTGCAGAGAAACTACATATCAACTGATGATCAAAAATGCTATTTTATAAGACAGACATTGCCTCTAACATTAAATGCTTCTAAAGAGGCAAAGTGTTGTAAAAGTATGTTTCTTATTTTCCACTCAAGTACTGAAGCACCAAAACTTGCTTGGTCTTTACTTTCTGCATAGTTAAATCTGATGTAAATTAGTAAATAATGAACATTAATATTCACTCTCATCAAATTTCTAAAGGAAACTCCTTTTTAAAGGGTTCTAAAAATAGTTAATTAGAATATAACTGAACATTCCCTCCTCCAATATTTGTAACTAGAAATAAGTACAATCTGTCGAGTAGCAAGCTGTAAGTAGCCACTAATAAAATACATATTTAAAGAAAATCTATAAAATCAATAATTATACAAGAGAATCTTATGAAGTGACCAGAAGAAAACTTAAAATGAATTTGAGCATCAATTTAAACTTAAAAAGCCAAAGTAATTATGCCAGAGTTCCTTCTCTGTCTCTTTTTTTTGCAGGATGTTAATAAGAATTTGAAAATTCATTACTATGTAGGTCATTCTTAAAATATACTTCAATGGGTTTTTTTTTTAAGGAACAAAATGTCTTGCCTCTGGATTCAATCTTATTTAAAGAATATTCAACAATAACTATAACTGAATTCAACATTCAGCAGTTCTCACTGCAGACTAGTTCTTCATACTCATTCATCACAAACCGTTAAAATACCTTCAGTTCTTTAATAAAGCTAATCATAATACAGTAATTATATGAATCATGCTTTGATTTGAAGAAATCCAGCAACCACTGATAGTTTGACAATAGAATGAATATACTTTGAAATGAAGACATGGGTTTGCTTAACTTCTTTTTTCCTAATTCAAACAAGATTTTGACACTCTGATCCAACATGACTTCACCTAAAAACCATGCAGAAAAAGACCGTAGTTAAATTCTGCCTGATTTTAAGAGTGTAGCGTAAGGATACATGTTTCTGGGAGTCACAGCAGATTTGGCTACCCCACTTTTTTATGATTATGGAATTAAAACTAGATTTTCTCCAAATGGATATATCCATTCAACAAATATTTAGTGAATAATTATGTACCAACTGTGCTGAAAGGATAAATAATAAAGACCTGGAGCTAATTTTATATAGCACATTAATTCTAAGTCAATAATTATGCATATGAAAAATGAACAACTTATATGTAGTTTAAAAGTTCAGAATGTCCAAGAAGATGATTCCATTTATGGCAAAAGGAAAATCCAGAAATACTTTTTTAAATTCTTAATTTTGTACTAGTTTCTTTTATCACTTTGGCATGACCCAAGTCCAGATGAAGGACTGTTAACTCCTTTCTCTCCTTTAAATACAAAGATGATGCTATTGGGTGGTATATGTTTGGACTCATTTTCCAAATAGTGACCCACTTCAGCTTCTTTAAACAACCAAAAGGTCTGGTCTGTGCAGTGACACAGGGATACCTGATGACAAAGAATGGGTGCAAGCTGAGGCAGGCAGAACGGCGGTAACCTTAACCCTACCCTGTTTGCCCAAGCACCAATCTAATTGCTCCTCCACACAAAACCATACCAGTTCCTCAATGAGTATAAATCCAGAAATTAGAGCACTATCTCCAAAATGTGTTTTCCATTTTCAATACTAAGCATTCTTCGATACTAAGCATATCTATTTAGATAATTTAACTTCATAAAACCACAGTGATATAAATGGGGAAATGTAACTGAGAATACCCTTTTAAATCTTGGGATTCTTTTAACTCCTGTGCTTTTGGGGAGAGGACTCCAAAACACTGCTCTACACATATCCCCACTCTACTTCTCCCACTCCCCAGAAAGTTAGAATCTGCCTTCAAACTACTTACATTTTAAAATTACATATGGAAAAGTCTCATCTATCCGTTATGTTAACTTTATCTCCATTATCATACCATCCTAAAGGATGCCACTAGTAAGGTAATCTTTGGAACACTTTCCTGAAAAAAACTTGGAAGATAATGGCAGAGTTGGATTTAATATACAATTTTTTAAAAATACATTAAAAAGTACCAACCATAAGCAAAGTCCTGAAATATAAAAATACATCTTCTTTGAGCCTAGATTCTCTGCATTTTATCCTTACTATCTCTGGTAGACTGTATCACCACCTGACAAACACCCTAGTTTCCTCTCTACTCTGTTGAACACAGGAGTGGTAGTGTGACTTGCTTCAGTCAGTAAAACATAGCTGTAAGTGGTATGTTTCACTTTTGAGCTGGACTTTTATGAGCCACAAGTACAGAAAGTACCCTGTCTCCTTTCCTTCTGCCACAAGACTGACAATGTTCTAAACAGCAACTGTTCTGTCAGACTGAACTCTGGATTGAAAATGTATAACAGAGGCACTGCCAATCCACAACGACATATATTGTTAGCAAGAAAGAAATCTTTCGTAGATGTTATTGTTGTAAGTCACTGACGTTTGGGGATGTTTATTAACTCACCATAACCTGACCTATCCTGATTTTGTTTTTTTTTCAGTACGCGGGCCTCTCACTGTTGTGGCCTCTCCCGTTGCGGAGCACAGGCTCCGGATGCGCAGGCTCAGCGGCCATGGCTCACGGGCCCAGCCTTTCCGCGGCTTGTGGGATCTTCCCAGACCGGGCACGAACCCGCGTTCCCTGCATCGGCAGGCGGACTCTCAACCACTGTGCCACCAGGGAAGCCCTGACCTATCCTGATTGATACAGCCTTCTCACCTTCCAAGTCTGACTCAATACTCCCAATCCTACCCCAGGTATATTTTTCCTCTCCCTAAAAAAAGACCATACAATAAGCAAGAAATGGAAAACCATTTTACTCAAGTAAATGTATAGCAGTGTTAGGTATGCAGAATTTGAACTTTAATGAGGATGCAGGACTAATGACAAAAAAAGGCAGCTCCTAGAAGAATATCTGCCATTCCAGAATGGTAAAAAGAAATAAGTATTCTAGTTGGATCAGAATAGTTGAAGAGAGATCATTTCCAGACCTCTATTCATAAAGGCAGCTGCCCTAAAGTGCCTTCAAGTTTATTTCAAATCCCACTGCTGAAAACTTTAATCTGAATTCAGCATTATGGTCAGCATTCCAGACAAATCAGATTTATACAGATGACTAAATAGGCATATGCAATTACTCTATTGGTCTAGACAAGTCAATCTTATTATGGAATTATAGGTCACCACTTAGAAACTACAGGTTCTAAAATTCATTGATTTACCCTAAAAATACATTTTAGGAAACGGACTGTATGCATCTAAAGCAATTATGTGACATTTATCATTCTATAATTATAGCAAATCTCTTAAATTTTAAAAAATATTACAAAGAAAATTTTAATTACAATTTTTTTTAAATTTTTATTGGAGTATAGTTGCTTTACAATGTTGACTTTACACAAAAAGCAATTTTGGAAGAAATAAGAAGGCTTGAAAATGACCACTTTCAATTTCTTTAATTAAAATTTCATTTCCTCTATGCAGAATCAAGCCTAATAAAATTTTACTTACATATGTCCCTGCAATAAAACAAATTTGTACTTAATAATGCTGATGAAATCCTACATTAATAGTTAAATATTTATCAAACATTGACTTAGTGACAAAACAAAAATGAAGATGTATCTTGCCTGAGATGATTTAAAAATACATGAAATTGTCTCTGCTTATCTAAAGAATAATATCTTTGAGGGACCTTTAACAGTAATGGATGTGCAAACAGTCTCCAATGTGTCCACAATTCATTGTCCTGGTCTTCATGTCCTCGGGTAGCCTCCTCCCCTTGAGGACTTGCTTCCAAAGAATACAACAGGGCAAAGGTGATGGTTGTCATTTTCATGATGACATTACAAAAGACTGTAACATTCGTCTTGCTGAGGAAGCTTCCCCCTTGCTGTCTTTCAAGAAGCAAGATGTCAGGTTGTGAGCAACCCTAGGGAGGGCCACTTGGCAAAGAACCCAGGGCAGCCAGCATCCAGCCAATGGGCAGTAAGTATCCCAGGTCCTCAGTTCCACAGTCTGCAAGGCATGAATTCTACCAACAATCGTGTGGGTTTGGAATCTGATCTTTCCCTAGTAAAGACTCAGTCGAGACCCCAGCCCTGGCCCACACATTGATTGTAGCCTTGCTGAGGACATATCAAAGTCATGCCAGACTCTGACCCACAGATATTGTGAGATAATAAACATACATTGTTTTAAATCTCTACATTTGTGGTAATTTGTTACAGAGCAATAGATAACTAATACAATGGAATTCTCTGCTTTGGGGGTTGTTTTTTTTTTTCATTTGTTTGCAAAGCAAAAAATGAAAAAAAAACTCAAGCCCCTTCACTTCGATCTAAACTTTAAAAAGAAGTCGAATATAACATCTCATTTTTGAAATTACCCATGAAAACTGGCAACCACTCTGTTGAATAAAATGTTTAGCAAATTACTCATAAAACTGATTGGTTCTTTCCTTCATGATGATTGTTTGCCTCTTCCTATTCTACCCAACATTTAGATAATGCCACTTGCTCCTGATTATACCGTGCCTGGCTTTCTTTCTTGATTTCTGGCCTTTAATTCTACAGTGACTGCTTTGGTCATCTGATTTGAAGAAAGTTTGTTTATCAGTCAACAACCCAAGTATAGGGAAAATAATTGATGAAAATCTACTTCTCTGTCTTTGTAAATATAAATTTTACTTTTTAATTTTAATTTGATTTGTGGGTAGGCAGCAAAGCTATGCCCAAAGTTGGAGGACAATTTTCCTCTCTGTTAAGATCATAATAGTTCACAGTTAGCACCTAGTGTTAGTGATAGACCAAGTTATGTAATTCTCTGAAGTAGGTGTGATAATTATCCCCATTTTGCAGAAAAGTAAACAAAGGGCACAAGACTTTTAATTAAAGCTCTTAACAATTATCTTATATTTGTTTTCTATTACATTGCTATGGTATAGATGCAGTCTTGATTTTCAAAGATTACAGATTATTGGAAAGAAAGAAAGTAGGAAATCACTGAAAACATTAGCTTGAAGACAATTTCTAGCAACATGTGGATGATTTACATGATAAGTCCATAATATTGATTGTGTACATATGTACTAGTCCATTTGTTTCTCCTGTTAGATTTTGAGACTACTCTTAAAGCTAGGAGTTATGTCTTATTCATATTTTTTGTCTAATCACTTGTAAAGAAGAAAAGAAAGAAGAAAATGACCTTGTGTTGGTTAAAAAACATTGTCATGATTCTTTGATGCTTCTACAACTGAGAGGTGTGAGCATGTCCTCTCTCTGAATCTGGGCATGCTTGTGACTGCTTTATTCAAAAGACCAGGGCAGAAGTGATGCTCTGCGACTTCCAAGGCAGGTGATAAAAGGTTATGCAGTTTCTTCCTTGTTTGCTGGGACATGCATTCTTGAAGCTTTGGGCTGTTCTTTAAGGCAGTCAGTGAACCCAAGACCACCATACAGTAAGGAAGCCCAAGCCACATAGAAAGGCCATGGGTAGGCTTTCTCATAGACAGTCTCAACTGAGTCCAGCCTTTGAACTGTCCCAGCCTTTGAACTGGCCAGGTGCCATACATGTGAGTAAAGTCTCCAGATGAGCCCAATGCCCAGCCATTTAAGGCACCTTGAGCCCTTCAAATCTTCTCAGAGCACCAGATACTCTGGAGGACAGAGAAGCTTCCCCCATTATGCCATGTCTGATTTCCTGATCCACAGAATCCTAGACTGTAATAAAATAGTTGTTGTTTTATACTACATTTCAGTGGTTTGTTATGCAACAGATAACAGGACAGTGTTCAATAACAGCTTGCTGAATGATTGATTCTCCATTAGGTTAGAGGTTCCACTGAGTAAAACTAATGAAAATTGAAACAAAAGAAACCTATGTGGCCTCATGTACCTTACTGAATTCTTTCCCTCTCTGGTTAGCAATGCTGCTAAGCAGTTTCTTGAAGTTGTTCTTATGACATTTTCTCCTGTCAGTTCATTTAATTCATTTAGTAGCCAATATTCATGCATTGACTCTTGTGCCCAATTCATCATCTGAGAAGTTTTGACATGTATGATGTTAAGCAGATTAACAATGCCTATGAGCAAGCTGTGTACAACACAACTGAAAAGACTCAGTTTGAGGCTGCATATGAACAGTGTCATGGAAAGATATACAGCAGAGTCCGCTTCTTAATTCTTTCATTGGGTTATACTAATGTGTTTCACTGTGTGTCCATATGTGGCAAGTTAAATGGAAATTAGTATAACTGTCCAAATAAATAAAGTACCAAATATATCTGCTGAAATTTTTGAGGGAAGAGTAATTTTAAGGCCGTGTTATCTGGAATATTCAGTTGAAATCCTCATGTTTTGATTTTTTAAAATTAAGGAACTATAGTGAACTAGTCCACTTGAAGCTGAATAATTTACTCTGCATTTATAACTTTAATTGTTTTCAAGTGGGTGATTATTATGATATTCTCTCTCGGCCACAGAGTTTTTAACTGTTCTTTAGGAAAAAACAGTTACATTTTCACTCACATGTTAAAATCATCACCTCTTGTATCATCCACCTACTAGCCATATCTTTGGAATATTCTAAACATCATTTGAACAAAATTTCACATTCAATTTATCTGGAATATTTTGGGAAGAATTAAAGACCAGAAATCAAGAAAGAAAACTAGGCACGGTATAATCAGGAGCAAGTGGCATTATCTAAACGTCGGGTAGAATAGGAAGAGGCAAACAACCATCACGAAGGAAAGAACCCATCAGTTTTTTCAGTAATTTACTAAACATTTTATTCAACAGAGTGGTTGCCAGTTTTCATTAGTAATTTCAAAAATGAGATGATATTATATTCGACTTCTTTTTAATTGGGTTGAAGTGAAGCAGCTTGAGGTTTTTTTTTGCTTTTCAAACAAACGAACAAAAAAACAAAAAACAACCCCCAAAGTAGTGAACATTTTCCTCCCTGTAGGCCATTGATTTGCTTTTAAAAAACTTTTTAATTATGAAAAAATTTAAACATATAGAAAAGTTGAAAGACTAATAACTAAACACTCATATAACCGTAACCTAGATGTGGCAAATGTTTCCATAATTACATTTATATTTTCTGCCTAAACCATATCAAAGTAAGCTGCAAATGTCACAACACTCTCCTTAAGTGGAAAGTGGTATTTTAAAACATTTCTCTGTGGGTTATTTGAATTTTTGGAACTATCTGACCTGTCCAGGTGATTTCACAGATGAAATCACCATTGTAAAGTTATAATATCTTTCCAGTCTCTTAAACGTCATAAACTAATCAGCAGAACCAAACAGTGATATATTTTTCTAAAGTCTTCTAAATTTGGAAAAAAACATTGAATTTTTTTAAAAATTGCTTTTCTGGGAAGGTTCAGAGATGAATAGCTACTTCTTTCTTTAAGTGGTCAGATTAAGGAAACACACATCCCCACTGCAAGCTATGGAATAATTACACTGCTGTTTATTACTTTTCAAACCCATAATTACCCATAAAGAAGCATGTAGAAATAAAATACTGGGTTTATATTTAACACGTAAAAAGATCTGTTGTTCAGCAACAAAGATATCAAGCACCGTATTTTATAAAATTGGTATTTTGTAATTATTTGACTTAGGGCCAACTGTCTTTTTAAGAAGGAAACAATGAACTTCTCATAAGCAAGTTAGAAGGAACAATTGCAGGTTGAAGTTGCAACGCTGCCCTGATTTCAAATCTCTGAATGAAATCTAATTTTCATTTATAGGCTGAAAGTGAGACCATGTGAAAAGAAAAATTTGTTACCAAGTTGTTGGGTTGTTTTTTTTTTCAGTAGCAGATTATGAACACAAGAGCTTTTAGATTAAGAGATTTACATACCTTTTAACCTTGTTCTCATAAACATGTACCTAGAAAAAGAAAATCAAATATTCTCTTTGATTTTCCCTCACATTCTTTCCTCCTCTTGCTTTAGTAAACACGCTGTTTATATATAAATTTCTTACATTTTTTTCACGTCCATATGTGAGTCACACATGATGAAGCATCTGATTATTTACTCCTTTTTTAACTAGGTGCACTGTGGGATATCTTTTATCTCAGTGCCTAAATTACTATTGCCATATAATAATAGTGCTCAAATTATCTAAGAACAGCTTCCACTAAAGATCTATTTTTAAAAAGAAATATTCATTTGTCCTTATACTGTTTTTTTCCTATAGAGCACACAAAAATTGTATGACAAAGTGCATTCCCAGAGGCAATGATCACAAATTAAGTTATTAAAATGTTCTTTATGAAGCATCCTTTAATACATCTGGATGGCAATTATCATATCCTTTGCAAATAATCACTGTGATCATTCTGAGAAAATGCATGTGTTCTCTTCAGTGCTGACACTTCTTTGGTCCCTATGATTCACCTGCTCATTCCACAACAAGCATCGACCAGCAGCCATGAGAATGGCCCTTCACCATTAATTGGAGAAGTCAGAGGAACTGAGCTGAACAGCCCCTTGGGAAATTCTCTTTAATAATTTACCACATTAAATGCATCATATATTGTCACGGTAGGAAAAGAAAACAAAAACAAAAAAAAACCCAGAACAGTAGAAGAGGAATAGGCTCAAGGCCGTAGAAAATAGCCCAGAATGGAGACAACGTTACACAGACAAAAGTAAATTCATGACAATCGATCACAGGTAGGAAATGGGGACTCTGATTAATCATTGTGTGTTTCCCTCGGTCTATCTGCAGCACCTTCATCTGGTCCCATGTATGTCAAATGTCCGGCCATTAAGATAAATTAATATATTTGGATGAAGATAGAATGTTTTTCCCTAAACAATATCTATCATGAGTTAACATTTCTACAGGTCACCTACTACAAAATCTAGTCTTGATTTGAAAAAAAAAAGTAAATTGTTGGGTTCCCTTAGCTATATAGTTTTCAGTTTATTAATGTAATCAAGTTGTTAAAGATGCAAATTTGCACTGCTTAGCTTTTGCATTTATCTGTTTAAAGCGTATACTGTGAGAAACTTAAACATCCATCCAATCGGAGTATAATACTGGAGAAGCTGTAACAGTGAACGAAGTGATCAGTGAACTCTCAGTCATGCACTTTTGAGGTGCTGCCTGTCTGGACAGTGCGACTGGGGCAAAGCCCGAACTCTTCGTCCATGTTAAGAATTACTCCTGTATGTAGGGCCTTTTAAAATCTCTACCTTTATGAAATAATTGAGGACCATCAAAAATCAACCCCACTATCTTTGGGGAACCATTTTAGATTTTTGTTATGAAAAGTTCAAGCACTTAATATAATGTATGAAATGTAAAATTACAAATTTAATACATAAATATTCATATGGATTTTTGAAGTTATTTGGAAATGAGAAATTTATTCCTCAAAGACTAAATAAACAAATAAGAGTCTGGGTACTGGGTACTCTTTTAATATGCTTGCTTTTGCCAAAAAAAATAGATAAATAGCTGGTTTGACTCCTTGTAGGTGAAATAGCACATACAAAGTGCTATTTTATTGGCCTGTTTTATCCATTAAGTCATAAGAACAAAAAATATCAAGTACCTAAAGACTGAATCAATTATTTTAGTAATCTTAAAGAGCCAGTCAATCGAATAGAGAAATCAAGTCCGTGGTTGAGCAGTTATAACTACGACAGTTGAAAATAATCTATATTAGTCAATGAAGCAAGCTATGTTGACAAGGATTTTGTTTACTCAGACTTGAATTCCATCCTACTGGAATTTTCAGATACATTGAATAAAAACGAACATTTAGTTTAAAAAGTCTAAACTGGGCTTCCCTGGTGGCGCAGTGGTTGAGAGTCCGCCTGCCGATGCCGGGGACACGGGTTCGTGCCCCGGTCGGGTAAGAACCCACATGCCGCGGAGCGGCTGGGCCCGTGAGCCATGGCCGCTGAGCGTGCGCGGAAAAAGTCTAAACTGAAATGATAGGAAAGGATTCATTTTTTCATAAGAGACTCTTAAAACTTCAATATGTATTTAGAAATCCTTAGGACAAATAGAACATACCTGAAATCTGCCATTTCTCTGCCAACCCTCTACAAAAGCAGTCAGGTATAAAGACCCACAGCTCCACTGACAGCAAGATCATTTGCATTTGCATGTAGTCTTTTTTCCCTTTATTTCACCTGGGCTTTGCATTGAAGCCACTGCCTCGAGAAGCACCGGGGCGGGGGTGGGTGGGTGTGGGGGGGGGGAGCCACACCTCCTTGCCCAATGGCCCATAGTGACCAGCGCAGTCTTCACTATGCCGAAGGAGAGATTCTGTTTTTAAATAGCTTAGGATTCAGATTTACCTTTTTAAAAACACTTGCTTCTCTTCAGACAGTCTCTCACTGCTTAACTAGAGTCATAGTGACTCCCAAGATTAAATATGTCACCAGTGCCTTTTTAAATGCCTCTATGGAAACTAAATCCAAGATCTCTACACTAGGACAGCTCTGATCAGAAACCAACAACTGGATTAGAAGGACAAACTTGTCAATGTTTTCTACCAGCTCAGTGTCTTACAGTAAAGAGAGTAGAGTATGCCTTGCAGTGTGACGCCACCCTCTCTTCTCAGAGTAGCTTGGACTGAAAAGATGACAACTCTACCTGCCAGCTACTTTTTTTTTTTTTTTTTTTGGCCTCACGGCTTGTGGGATCTCAGTTCCCCAACCAGGGACTGAACCCGAGCCATGGCAGTGAAAACCCGGAATCCTAACCACTAGGCCACCAGGGAACTCCCTCGCCAGCTACATTTTATTACACACTTGCTCTGTTTCTTCTCTCAGTGACTCCTCAACCTGGATATATAAGTATCCCCATCTTACAGGATTGATGGAACAGCCATTTGAATCTAGGTGTTTCTGACTTTTAGACCCATGCTCTTTTCCTACACCAAGCTGCTGCAACAGAAAAATTGGATGAAGTGAGTTACATTTTCTTTCATGTGCCAAAGAACTTTATATTCTATCCACTCCTGCTGTCACCCACCCACATTCTCCCCCTAAAAATTTTTTTTAAAAACTAGACATGAGCAGTGATTTGTGGCAGAGTGAACAGGATATCATAATAGTTAAGTCAGGGCCATGAGATTAAGAGCCAGATGTTACTGGTTTGAGTTGTCTATGCCACACTTGCCTGTGAGAACTTCGGCACATTTCTTACCTTCTCTAAGCCTTAGTTAACCCATTTGTTGAAGAAAGCTAATTTTGCCCATAATGGTGGATTGTCGTGGGGATTAAATAAGATAAGGATGCTAAAGTTATCGTGTAGAACTTGTTTATTTTAAAAACATAATGTGTACAATTCCACAAGAATGGGAATTTTATACAGTGATTTTAATTACTAGTGATAATGTCCCCACAGAAACTGTATGTGGGGTGAATCCACGTGTGACAAGAAGTGCTGCAGGACCAACGGAGGAAGGCCGCACCCACTTCCCTTCAGATCTGACCATGTCGTCGAGTCTTGCTTTGCTCAAAAGGTCACTTGAGAGTTTATAAAAGTGATTGATGTGTTTGTGACTAGGAGAGAAGAATGAGTATTTATTCTTGTTATCAGCAATAACACAAAATTTACTTAGAGATTAGTGCAGCTCAATTTCTATATTTCTTCAGGATAAGCACATGTATTTGATTCTGCCTTTTTAAAAATTATCCAGGTTGACAACAATATGAATGGGAACCAGAGAAATAATTTAAAGTTGAAGTCGTCAAGACTTCCTTTTTTAAAAGCAAAGAACTATTACTATGAGCAAGGTGTTAGGCAAAGAATATAGTGCAATCTCACTGTGCAAAGCTATCACTTCTGGGTGCCTCATTTTATGCCAAAGGATGTTAGACAGAATATTTAAAATCTTCTTGCCAACCTGCAACACATAGGTAAGATGCCCTCTAGGGTCATGGCAGATAGCTCCCATCCTATTTGTACATCTTCTGTAGCAATGTGCACCTGATTTCTCCAGACAGATTGTTCCATTTTATCCTTTAACAGAACATTCTCTCTTATGTAGAGGAGAGATATTTCTAAAACACCTGCTTATAGAGCCTCATTCTTACCCCTAGACCAAAACTAAGTACTAGATAATAAGACTCCCCTTCCACATGACAATTTTTATCAAATTAAAGAATCTTGCTATGTCTCCCTGCGTCTTCTCTTTCTCAGGGCAATAATGTTCCCATTCATGGAGCACAGCTTACAGTCTTTGATTCTAGCCCATACAGTCTTGCATATCTTGGCACCTGCCATGTTTGCCTTGTCTGCTAGCTCTAGTTCAAATGCCGAGGCAATCTTCTACTGCTCTAGTTCAAATGCCGAGGCAATCTTCTACTCTACTTCCTCTCCCTCCCCAATCAATAAAATTACTAAGTATGGCCGAGTGCATAAGTTCTGGGGGGAAGAGCAGAAAATAACAGGGACAACCAAAACAAAACACAAAGCCAGGTAGCTAGTGGGTAGAGCAAAGGGCCCCAAAATTTAAAATGAAACTTGGAGGCACATGAGACTTTGCAATGCCTGACAGACTACATAACAAAGAATTTCCCCCAAGATTATTTTCACCCAGAGGTTTTCAGGAGATGGAGAGTCATTACAATGGTTTCTCCGCTTGTCCTCCCCAAAAGGTTTGTACACAAAGGGGCTCAAGTTCCTTTGCAGCAGTCTAAGAGGATCCACGCGGTCTACAACCCAGCACATGTTAATTTTTAATCTGAAATAACAGGGGGAAAAAAGTCAAGCTTTAGGAATGAAACATTTTCACCCTAGCTGAATTTCTGTTTTCTGTTTCATTCTAAAGAATCACCATTAGTCACCTTTCTAGAGAAGCAGAAGGAATGTAGATGTAATAAAACTGAGAATTTTACCGTGCAGAATGCAAAGTCTGCTTATAAAACTCTCGTAAATAAGTGGTCTTTACCAGAAAACTTATATGAGATCTCAAGTGAAGCAATTTTACTGATTTTCCCATGGCTTCTGTTTTAATGAAATGCTACCATTTATTGGGCATCATCAAGCCCTAGGTTAGGTACTTTAATCTGCATGGGAGTCTCTTGATTTCTCCCCATAACTATCTTACTAAAGAGATGCCAGAATCCCTATTTTCAGTTGGATGATGTCATATAACTAATAAGTGATGAAACTTGGAGCTGAACACAGTTTTCCTCAATACTTCTTTTAAGCATTTTACTATACTTCTCTATTAGGTTTAAAATTAATTTCTATTTTTTTAAGTTAATTTCTATTTTTAGAACTTTCTATCAAATATATCAATATTTTTTAAGAAAACGTATAATAAGATAGCCATATTTAATTCCAGGGACTCTCTAAATATGTCATTGAACCCCAGGGCAGCACATTCCTAAAGAAAGTAGTTTGCAGTAACACACATGATATAATTATTTATGATCTCATATTTACAACCAGTAACTATTTTATACTATTTGAAAATGAATATTCTACTTTATTTAAGCATATTCAAGATAATAATTGTGCTTATTGTCTGAAATCCTGAAATTAAAGCATTGTTCCTATTTAAAATATAAGCAACAAAACAAAGGATCTTAGATGCACAGCACAATGTACAAGATAAAACCTCCCTCCTCCCCAAGAGTAAGCAACAGATCAGAGCCTATTATCTCTTCTTTGGGATCTGGTGCCTTCACTAATTTTTTTCTGAAAGTGGTACTTTCAATATCATACTCCCATCTGGGTCCTAGATCAAAAGCTACAAAGATACTAATGTTTATCTCATCATAAAATATTTCTTTCTTTAAACTCTCATCTTCCCACCTATTTCATTTTCTTTTTCTTTTCACTGCTGAACTTAATGAAGAATAGTTTGGACTAGTTCTTATTTCCTCAACTCCAACTCATTCCTTAATCCATCACAATTTGATATGTCTTCCATCATTCTATGAAACTACTCTTGTAAGGTCAATAAGACTTAATTGCCAAATGCAGTGACCTATCTCTAGGCTTCATCCTATATGTTCTTTCTGCAACATAAGACACTCTTGACTGACTCTTTATCTTTCTTAAAATGCTGCCCTGTATTGTTCAGATCATCACATTCTAATGATTTTCTCTCTCCTTCCCGTCTACCTCTGCCTCTCCCCCTCCCTCCTCCATTCTCTCTTCTGTTCTCATTCCCCCATTTTCACTCTCATTTCTTGTTTTTTCAGTCTCTATTCTTGGTTCCTTTTCTGCCCAAGCCCTTTAATATTGCTCTTGCTCAGAATTCACCTTTGACATTCTCTCCAAGTAATCTGTTTTCTTAAATCATCTAATCTCTGCCCACAGCTTCCTGGATCAAACTACATGAGGCGCAGAGAGTAAACTTCACACCCAAAGGCCCTACTTACATGGTATACTATCTACTGGACATCTGATGTCATTATCTCCAAAAATGGACTCCTGTTTCTTTCGCCAGTCTCAATCCCAACGTGTTCTTCCTCCTGTATTTCCTATCTCATTAGATGTATCCACATCCAGAGTCTCACCTTTTATAAAGTTTTTTTTTCCCTTGCATGTTTTTTTTTTAACATCTTTATTGGAGTATAATTGCTTTACAATGGTGTATTAGTTTCTGCTGTATAACAAAGTGAATCAGCTATACGTATACATACATCCCCACATCTCCTCCCTCTTGCGTCTCCCTCCCACCCTCCCTACCCCACCCCTCTAGGTGGACACAAAGCAGCAAGCTGATCTCCCTGTGCTATGCGGCTGCTTCCCACTAGCTATCTGTTTTACATTTGGTAGTGTATATATGTCCATGCCACTCTCTCACTTCGTCCCAGCTTACCCTTCCCCCTCCCCGTGTCCTCAAGTCCATTCTCTACGTCTGTGTTTTTATTCCTATCCTGCCCCTAGTTTCTTCAGAACCTTTTTTTTCTTCTTTTTTTAGATTCCATACGTATGTGTTAACATATAGTATTTGTTTTTCTCTTTCTGATTTACTTCACTCAGTATGATAGTCTCTAGGTCCATCCACCTCACTAAAAATAACTCAATTTCATTTCTTTTTATGGCTGAGTAATATTCAAATCCTTCCTCTACATAGTAACTGGTAAATTTGAACTCAGAAAAGTCTCTTGAATCTTGCTTTCTTCTCCACTTCCATAGCCATCATAGTCATTTAGAATTTTCTGTCCATCATGGTAGCCACTAGCCACATGGGGCTATTTAAATTAAGACTAATTGAAATTAAGCATAATTTAAAATTTAGTTTCTGACATCACTTCACCCTCCTCCAACCTATCGTCATATTGCTGCCAGGGCTAAGTTTTGAGAAAAACAAACCATCCCAAGTAAATCACTTGATTAAAATTCCTCTCTGATATTTTATCACACAGAGAATGAAGTTCAGAAAGACCTGGCACGGGATACATGGTTCTTCACAACTGAGCACGACCATCTTTCCAAGGTATTTCCTACAGCCCTTGCCATATACCTTACTCAACGTATGAGTGGAACTATGTCCCCCAAAATTCATACGCTGAAGCCCTGACCCTCAATGTGACTATATTTTGAGATAAGGCTTATAAGAAGCTAATAAAGGTTAGATAAATGTTAAGATTCCTAAGTGTTATAGATGTCAGGCAATGTGTACACAATTCTCAACTAATAAACTCAACATCTTTTAAAACAATATGGTAAAAATTGGACTGTTGTTTAAAATTTATAAACAGAAAGTGATTGTATCTTATCTAAGATGAGTTCAGTGTAGGAACTACCACAGATTCCAAAGTTCACTTCCTTCCCTTCACAGCTGTGTATTTATCCTTTCTCTGCTCCACTCTAAAAAGGAAAGCAGAAGTCTAAGTGCTCTGCTGATCATCATACCATTTATTCATATTCATATCTCCCTCTAAGACTTGCAATGATGAACCAGGAATTCCTGGCCATTCATTCCAGCTGTCTAGGGCTCCAAAATTTCTGTCATCTTAGCTTTCTGTATCATCTATAAAATGTTTTTAATGATAAATTAAAAATAAAAAGAAGTATATATGGTGAGGTTTTTAATAGGTGTTAAATCTATTTGTGGATTTATTATACTTATCTCTTCACTCTTTGGTATGATTGTAATGATCATAACGAAGGGGAAAAAGAAAATAACGATCAAGTGAGGAAGTGAACTTGATCTTTAACACTACCAGCTATTTGACCTTGGAACAGTTAACTTTATGTCCTCGCTTTACTCATCTGTAAAATATGTGATAGTACTTACCTCATAAAGATGACGTGGCGATTAAATGAAATAGACTAGTTTCTGACTTCTAATAAACTCTAAAGCTTGTTAGCTACTACTGAAGCTCGTTCCAGCACTTAAATTTCCGAGTGATTCAACTCACTTTCTGAGAAAACTAAAAACACATTGCCATGATCATCCATTTAAATCTTAGTTCAGTTTTCTTTTCAAAGAAACTAAGTCAGTGATAGTTCAGTAGGAAAGAGACTGATCATTCTTGATGTCAGCAGAGATGCAGAGAAGTAAGACTTCTGAACTTCGGGTTTCCCATGGGACACAGGCCCTGCAAGTGAAGCTTCCAGACACGAGGAGAGGATTCAGCCAGATGAGAGCAAGAAGGCACACTGACAGGAAGAAGAGGAGACCAAGGGGTGAAGACTCAGAGTTTTGAGCAGAGCCCAATTTCCTTCTCAAGGAGGGCAGAGCAGCTGACATATAAAATCCCTAAGTATTTCCAAAGAAGTAATTATTGCATTCACCCGTCACGCACACATGTAGATACACTACTGCTACTGCTAAGATCGATTAACACTATTTAAACACATAGTAAACTTGTATTATTTGCAGTATATTTTTCTTTTTACCATCTGTGGTAACATCTACAACTTTTCTTTTTAAATAAATGACTGTGTTTAGAAACAGACTACCAAGGGAGGGGAAAAATCAACTATTACCTTTTAACATTTTAAACACCCAAGAAGTAAAATATTTTCATGCATTCTACTACAATACATAGTATAAATCATTAACTATTTATTACCAAAGAAAGGCAGATGTTAACTCTTGTTTCCAGTTTTAAAGAATCAGAGTAAATTAAAACATTTTATTACTAGAATTTCATGATTTGGATTGTAAGGTTTAATTGCTTATTAATTTAAGGTAAAACTTAAATTTAGTGTTTCACAGCATCTTGTAATCTGAACTTAAAAAAAATATGACTATGTTACAATCACTTCAAAAGAGAACAATGATAAGATCCCTCTAAAATGAATTCTTAAATTAGGTAGTATTCTGTGCCTACTTAGCAACTTGTATCTTCAAAACACTGTATGAATATCAGCTAGTTATTCCAGTATGGCAGAAGTAAGTAAAAAAGGAAACATGGCTCATCATTACAATGTTAAAAGAAAAGTAAAAAAGGATTAGTAATTTCCTAGGTTTAATAAAGTGAACAGGTGAAGAAAGAATAAACCCAAACTATGTGAAATACTATGAAAAGCCAAAATGTTTTCTCTTAAAACCAACCCATACTTTTGAAAAATTCTAAATTTTAGCCATTTATATAATCTAAAATTAGAGACAAAAATAAAGAGGCTGAGGCTCCTCTAATCAAATAGTTGATAAGTCTCACAGAGACAATCATCCAATTTCTGCATTCATGTGCTCAGCGTATTAGTGGAGACTAGTATAATGACAGTTTTGGCTAAAAGACAGAAAATCCACAGCCAAGAGGCCCATCCTTGACTCTGGTCCTCTATGTATCCTTCTCCTCTCCATGTTCTCTCCCGGTACATTCCTTAAACTTTGCACCCAGTTGGTTCACTTCTCATCTACTTCCTCAGCCCAGTCACTACCTATTTGCTCCCCTGCCCTCTGGCTGTGTCCTACCTACTGCCTTTACCACTTAAAAAAAATTTAAGTTGCTTTATCATCAGTTGAACAAATGAGGTTATTATGTATTAATTACTGAGGCCCAGGAGCTAAAAGGTCTTTCCACTTTGCTTGGCACTCAACTAGAACAGTGGTTCTCAACCTGGGCTGCACATCACCAGGGAAACTGGAAAATCCCAAGCTCATGACACAAGCCAGACCAATGAAATCAGAATCTCCTGGGGCTGGGGGTGTCTTCAAAGATTCCCAGGATATTCTAATGTGACCCCAAGGACCACTGATCTAGAGTAAATGTTTACTGATATCGAAGAAACATCTTTTCAGTGTAAATCAGTAGAAAGCATACAACAACATGATTGGAGCCTAGTCAATGTGAGGTCAACTTAGAAGATTAAGATTAAAAAGGAAATTGGGAATTGAAATGAAAGCAATAGGTCAGATAACTCAAACCAAAATAGTACTGTGTTTCAAACAGTTATCTGTATATTTGTTCTTTTATATTCAATCTAGTATGAAAATATATCTTAATGGATTATAATTTATTTGTGGGGGAGCATGAGACTGAGAAAATCATTTGATTTCCTTTCCTCCATATTTTAATTCACCTTGCATATGCAGACACCAATCTCATCTAATTAAAGTGATTAAAACCAAGGTATAACAGCAATTATTAAAACTTTGTGGTTATGCCCTATATAGCTACTAATTTGACCCAGTTACAAGTCCAAAGTTAAAAAAGAATAATCATTCTTTGGTCTATAAAGCAACAGCATATAATATTAAGATAAAATTTGATAAAAATAGAATAAAATTAAGATAAAAATAAAACACATATCATAAATCAGTAGTTATATATGGAGCAAAAATATGAAAATGAAAATCTGGGTTATAAAAACAGTTATGAAAGTGGCTTTGATACTATAAATGGCCTTATTAATGGTTAATGGGATCATCTGAAGGTTTGGCTGTTTGATTTTACAGAGAAGCAATTCAACTATAAAAATATGATTTAAAAATAACACAGTGGTATAATATAAAAGAGATCTATTTGCAGACGTATTCCACACTCTGGACAGTGTCATAATATGTACAATAGCACTTAATCGAGTAAGAGCAAAATAATATTTTAGCTTCAATATTTAAGTGGAAAGAATTGTTAGATATTTTATTTCCTTATAAAAACTATTTTTAAGAATCTATAGTATATGACATCAAAATAAATAAGGACTTAAAAATGCCTTTTTTTTAACTTGCACATTATGTAATCCAAATTCTATGTCCTCAAACTGGTTAATGTTTCTGAGTCATTTCTGCAAACAATACAGAAAGCCCTGAGTATCACGATTGTTATATATGCCGAACACTGGCAGAGTATTCTTTTAGTCATTGTCTGTTAAATAAAAATAGGCAATATAATTTGCTTTAATACAAAATTATAATATAAAAACGTAAGAATGCATACATTCTTGATAGTATAAAGATTAGAATCTATTCGGAGATAACTAAAATACAGATGATGCAGTGATTTATGTTAGAATCTAATCTCACACCCACTTTCCCTGACCATCTGTCTTAAGGAATAGTAAGTCAATAAAACTATCATTAACAAAAGTTTAACTGTAACATAGACGTTTATATTCCCTACATATCCCAGTTTTGTAATATGTAATTTCAAGAATGCTTAGGAGGTAAAGAATGGCATATTTAAGAAAATATATTTAAGCAAAAATTCAGGCATGTTAATTACATATGTAATTCTGTAGCTTAGAATAGTGTATTTTTTAATATTACCAGCCAATTTGAAGATTTTCAGATTCTTATTGTATGTCAAAAACATTAGTTTGAATAACACCGCAAAATCCAGAGAAGAATTACTGTCAAATTTTTGCAACTTGATTTATGTAATATAGCAGCTTGAATGCTATAGTCTAAATGATACATGCAGAAGTTCTTGTTCTTTATTTTACTATAAGTTACTTCCCTGATAAAAGTGTATATTTACTTTAAAAATTAAACCAGCTATTTCTATGAATATTAAAAGATATTCTTGGGTGCAAATAATTTCTATTATATGTTGCAAACAAAGGTTCGCTAAAGAAAATCCAAGCTATATTTGATCTCCAACTACTATGGGCCCAAGACAATATGATTGGATTAGATCAATATTAAGGTGTTTTTTGTTTTGTTTTGTTTTGTTTTCAGTATAATGGGCCAAAAGCCCTTTAAATCAAGTTAAATAAAAATTAAATTTAATCCATTTTAATTTTATATGTATATGGAATGTGGCATTTTTTTTAATGGGGGAGATTATAAAACTAGAGGGTAGTAACATGACCTAACTTTTAAAAGTCAGAAATCACTGTATTAATCATTTAATTATATATAACAAAGTTAATATATTGCTCCTCAAATATGGATTCTACTAATTTGTATAGCTAATATGATTGCATATATTCTCCTGTCTATAAATTTATAAATACACTAATAAACTATTAAATTGGATTTTTTCATGAATATATTACCAATTCCAGATATGTAATGCATTTACTTTCAATGTGGAAAATTCTGCACAGACTGTATATCTTGAACACTGCTCCTGAAGACAGTCATCATTTCATAATTATAAGTATGTTTGAAATAAGTAAAAATGTTCAGAAAGAAACTCAGACACATTCTTCAAAGACTACAAGTAGCATTCTAAGCCATGTGTAATATACTTGGTATGTGGATGTGTTTGTGGTTTTGCAGAATCATAAAGAAGCTGTATATTAAGCTCAGGAGCTAATCAACAGATTTGTGAGTTATCAACCAAGAACACCTAACACTGCCCCCCTCCAACCCCCTGGCACCTAAAATCTGAAGCTGTGTGAGAACAGTTATCGTGGAATAAATGTTTCAAGTGTTTCCAGCTGACAAACAAACAACCAAGAAATAGTTACAAGGCATCACAAGTAATAAATCCTGTGTTGTGGAGATGAAAAACTCAAATGTCTGTGTTTACTTTTCAGTGTGAAGAAATGTTTCTAAAAAGGAGTTCAGATTTTTATAATACGCCTTTGTGTATACAGCTAACAACTACTACTTTATATGAGAACACAATCCAGAAGTAGTTCATAACATTACACATTAATTTAACCTACACTGTACCGTATAGCTATGATGATATAAGTATAAAGTTGATGATGATTTCAGGTCAAGAGGAAAATATACATTTATACATATTTTAAACTTGAATATTTAAACAAAAACATATTTGACAGACTTATTTGAAAATATGCTCTAGCATATTGACAATGTAGACTATCATTTAAATACTGAAACTATACAAATTGGAATTACTAGAAATTTCTACGAGAGTTTACATTCAAGGAAGCAAGCAAATTCATATTATTACAAGGGATCACTTTGAAACATAAATATATTGAAACCTTTGCAAGCTTTTTATTAGTAGTAGAATTGGCAGGCACATCAGTTTCCTTGCAATTCTGATGCAACGTATCTTGTCAAAATAAATAACTGCAATAAATACACTAGTCATTCATTATTAATTTCTACCATTAAGATTAAGTTTAATTCCCAGGCATGACTTACAGGGGTATGGTTAAGGAAAATATGTAAAAAACTTTTAAAATCCATTTATCTAATGAAGCAGCATTCTAAATTAATGTTGTATATGCAATATTATTATTTGCAAAGAAGATATGTTTCTGGTCTTAAAGAATGTTGGCAAAACAAGTTTAGTTTTAGTTTAGCTTAGTTGTCAAAAGCACAACTAACCAATCCAAACTAAAATACAGCCCTTGAACTATGTTCATTTTAAGTAGGTATCCCTTAGGCCAGCTCTCTTGTGAAAGCATCACAGAATCTTTTGATCCATACTGCCCTTGATTACGCTTTCTGGGTACAAAGCAAGTGAGGCCAAAAAGGGACATTTGCTGTCTTCCTGTGGAGAGGCTGGGGAAGTAATGAAGAGAAAGACAGAGAGAATGTGGTGCCTTATTTATTTTGAAAAGCAATACTATTTTATTGCACTCTTTAAGAAATTACCTTTGGAACAAAACATTAAGGCTTACTGAGATTCTGTCATCATTTCTTCCCTACTAAAAGGTCACTGCAGTATCTTCATCTTCAACAGAGCTCTTGAGCAAATCTCATTTCAGCACCACGGACAGCAACACGTCTACTAGGACAAGCGCCCATGGTTGCATTAGCCATTTCTTTAAAAACTTGCATACACTTCTTTGTGAATCAGCAAGGATTATAGCCATTATTATATTAATAGGAAGGAGTTAAAGGTAATATACGTTATTAATGAGTTCAGTATTTTTCATTCATAGATCAAGCATTTGCCAATTAGTACCACTGGAGAGCATCCTGAAAATTCAAGCTAATTACATAAGGTGGCTGATAAAAAATCTAACATTGATCAGTTATCACCAGATACTTAATTAAAGCTTTCTACTCATAATGAGTCTCCGATCAATAACTATACAAGTTTCTAAGAGAAAACAGGAAACTTATGTGAGTAAATACGCTTAGGTAGGCCCGCAGACTTTCCAAATGGCCAGAACTACCCCTGTAAAACAAGTAAAACACTTTTTTAGTTCTTCCTACATAAACAGCCACAAACACTTTCTCTTGTCCCTTCGGCCAACCAGCTTAATGATGTCACAATCAGAGAGCTCATGTGTAAGGCCCATAAGCCAGACCATACATGCCTGTCTCAGACTATTCTCATTTTCGCTGCAGTCATCAGTATGCAATCCCATCCCTGTCTCCCTAACAAGCTTCACTCAAATTCCATTTAAAAAAAAAAAGGCAACAGAGTTTGAACCAACTCCATAGCACTGGCTTTATTATCTCAGAAGACCAGGGTCTTCCTGACCTTCCCAGGATCCCAGAAGAAGGCACCAGTCCACCAGCAATCCACGGGATAGTCCCAAATCAAGCAGCAAGTCAAGCTCTTATAACCACAAAAACAACGGTGAAGTAACAAAAAAACCAGAGTCCAAAAAACATTTTAATACTCTAGAAGACGCCTCAACCAAACACACACGGATAAAAGCACAAGGATGAGGAAAATCCACTGTTCCTACCTTACAGTCCTCAGGACACGATTTCACCGAGTACTCCTCCGATTGTAAGTACTTATGGAGCACGCTTTCAAACTCTTCGTATTTCTCCTGAGCGTGGTGGTCGTAGTCTTGGTAAGCCTCGACGCACTGCCTGCAAGTGGTCATCTCACCGCCCTCCTTGAGCACCACATCCAGACTACAGTTCAAAGTGTTGGGACTGGACAACCCCGAGAACAACTCCCAAAGTGTGTAGGAATTACAAAATGAAAGGTAAAAATCCGACAAGTTCCAGAGCGGAGTTGGATGCGTGCCCCTCACCTGCTGCTCCTCCCCCGCGGCCGCCAGCCCCCGACTCCAGTTCCCGGCGCACACGGCGTCCGCGCTCTCCACCGTGAAGCACTGGCCCGAGGAGGCGCCCTGGGGGTAACAGGTCTCCAGGCGCCACACGGGCTTGGCAGAGTTGCCCAGAATAAAAGCCTTGCCCCGGTTGTTTCTGCCTCGGCTGCCCTTGCCGCCGCCGCCGTCTCCCGGGGAGGGGGGCAGGGTGGGGGACGAGGAGGCGGCGAGGAGTCTGTGCGCCTGGGCGGCGGGCGAGGACTCCCCCATGCTCGCCAGGAGCGCGGGCCAGGAGGGCTCCTGCCGTTGCTGCCGCTGCTGCTGCTGCTGCCGCTGCCGCTGCTGCCGCTGCTGCTGCTGCTGCTGCTCCTTGTCCCGGGTCCGGGTCAGCTTGGCCTCGGCGCAGAACCACAAGTGATCAGAGAGCAGGACTGTGAAAAACAAGAGAGATGCCAGAGACAGTCGCCATTTCTGAGCCCTCTCTGAATCGATGAACGGTTTCTCGTTCTCCCGGGGTGCCGCCAACCAGATTTTTAACCCGTCGTCATACTGCCGACACATCCAAGCACCCCTGGTCATATTTTGGGAACGCACAGCCCTGGCCGACTCCACCGTGAGGGCTCCTGTGCCGGTGTCACCACGATATGCATTGACTTAAAGGGTTTAATTTCCTTATCCCCTCCTCCCGTTTCTTCTCTCTCCCTCTCCCTCTCCCTCTCTCCCTCTTTCTCTCTCCCTCTTCTCTCTCTCTCTCTCGTTTTGCCTACATAAATATTACCAGGCTTTGGAGGAAGATATGACTTGCTTCCGACCTAATCATCAGCCGACCCCATCCTCTGTAGAGTGGGAAACAATAATGCAGAGAGAGAGGCTGGGAGGGAGGGAGGGGGGGGAGAGACAGTCGGAGGCTGGGGCTGGCGGCCGGCGGTGAGCGGAGTGCAGGAGGTGATGGTGGAGGCGGCGGAGTGGCTGGCGCTGCCCCTCTCACCCAGGCACTGTCAGGGCGCGCGTCCCCATGGCCCCGCCGAGGACAGCCCTCTCTCGCCCGCCGGGGGCATGCCGCGTCTCCGCTGCCCGCTGGCGGCGACCAGAGCGCCTCCCCAGCTCCCTCCTCTCCTCCTCCTCCTGCTCCTACTTCTCGCTCTCTCTCCGCGAGTCCGGAGCCTGGGCCGCCGCCGCCGGCAGGGCTCTCCCTCCCCCCCACCCCCCACCCCGCGCTCCAACTGCCGCTGCCGCCGCCGCCGCAGGTCTGCCCGCGGGCGCAGCCGCCGCCGGGCTCCGACTGCTGACGCCGCCTCCCCCGGACCTCGGGGCCGAATCGCCGGGGCTGGGCCTCCGGAGAGCCACAGTCATCTTCAGTCCCCGGCTAAGTTGCCGCCATCTTCGTCCTGGAGAAACACTTTTTTGGGGGGGAGCGCTGGGTTTTGCGTCATCTCCTCCCGCGCCGAGATGTCTCCATCCTGGCGCATTGGCACGGGGCTCGGCCGGGGCGGAGGAGGGGGGCGAGGACGCCGGGGTCCGGCGCGGCTGGGGGGGCCTGCACTGCTGCGCTCCGACGCTCGCTCTTCCCCTTCCGCACACCCTCCCCACGTTTTGGGTTTTTTCTTACTGTTATCACTGGATAAAGTCAGAATGCGGACTGCAAGGTTGAGGATGCCTGCAAATTTCTTCAGCATCTCCCGCTCCCTCTCTGACTCCGGAAAAAGTCCGAGTTGCCGGCGGGTGGTTAGAGGCTTCTAGCGGGGCGAGGGTCTGGGTGTCACCTCCTTAACTAAAGAATAGTGGACTTCAAATGAAAGGTTGGGGGCATGGGAGTGAACATGAATTGGCTGGCGGAGGTGGAGGAGGTGACATCTGATCCCTCTGCATGTGCCTCAGGATCCCTTAGACAACTAGAGATCAACAGCTTCCCGTGCATCAAATCATCTTAAATGATTTTAGTATACGGAAGGGATATGTGCGCGCATCGACATCTTTAGCTGTATATAGGACAGCGACATTTTTCATAAAGTAGAAGGAGATTAGAAGTGGCCTCATAGAGTCTTAGGAAAAACTAGTAAGACCTCGGCTCCCAAGGCTCACTGCCCAGCGCAGAGTTTCGAGTTCGACACCCTGACCTCGGAGGATTCCCCCTCCAGCCTGCAGCACCCCAAGCTCCCGGGACTCCCGCTCCGAAGGCCTGCGCCCCAGCCCCCACCGAGCGGGGTTTTGCTATAGCCCAGGACTTCCACAGCAGCGGGCCATCAGGCTGCCCGGGTGGCAGCCGCGGCAACCCGAGCCTCTGGTGCCCCTTAGCGTTGGCTCTCGGAGTTCCGAGAAGGAAAAGCCTCAGTCGCTCTGGGAAAACCAGGGGTTCTCTCTACCCCGCCTCACGTGGATCAGTGCTGGGGGCAAACAGCAGTCTCGTTTTATCTGAAGACCCTGCCCACTTCGCCCCTCACTCCCACCAGCGCTGCGAGGGCAGGAGACCGTGCCGGGGCCAGCGCCTCCCCATGCGCGCGCACCCGGAGCGCAGCACTGTCCTGAGCTCTCTCTGGCTGTCGCAGAGGACAGCGGTTTGTTCCACCGGGCACTCACCGTGTCAACCTCCCTTCCCTGCTTCCTAATGACTGTACTATTCTGTAGGGTGCACATTCACATGGGCAGTATTAGGGTGCCATCATTCCAAGCAGCTATGTTGAGAAAACAAAAGGATGGATCATCCGTATTCACATTCCTTAAGTGTTGGCAGGAGGGAGAAGTAGATATTTTTTAAAAGGTGAGTTGCAAAAGATAATGGGCTGGATTCAACCAACCAGTCCTTTCTGCGGAATACTAAATTTTACCCATGTAAACTGTAAGTTTCTAAAAACGATATGGAGTGACCGTCAAAGCTTGGTGCAACGTGACAGCTTTTTGATCTGTGTCATGTAATGTTTTACAAGACAACCTGTATAAGTATATACCATGCTGGCACTTTGGCTTTTAATGTGTTGAATTTTAGCTACATAAAAGATCTAGAAACTAAAAGATATACTTTCTATGGCAGGTTTGTCCTTACCTTATAGCACCTTTCAGTAGGCAAATTTCCATGTTGAAAATTAAACATGAAATGAAAACATTTTATCTGAGCTTTGTATAGGAAGCCAGCATAAGCTGAGGAAATAGTCTTTTCAATACTTCTCTTTTGATAGTTTAAATTATTTTGACATTGAATACAATATTCTCTCAACCAGTGATATGGATAAAGATATCCTTTGGAAAAATCCCTGTAAATTTTAGAAAGCATTTTGTTTGGTCCTCTACTTTTTTCTTAAATTTAAAATGTCAACCCTCTTAAACCAAATCAGATTTAAGTACAACATAAAGTCCACTTGTAGACATAAGTGAATATATCGGTGTGGCATTTTCTATTGTATAAATAAATACAATACATGTGGAGGATAATATCAGAAGTCTTGATTTCTACTTCTCGATAAAAGACCTTGCAGAACATGAAATTGAACATATCATATTCTAAATCCTGAAATGATTCTCCCTCTCTTTTGTTTTGAACTTGTTGGCCCTCTGTGATAAAATATAGATGAAGTGTAATAATCCAAGGCCTTTCTTTCTATAAACACAGGGTGAGGATTTTTTTTTAATTAAAAAAAATTTAAGGAATTTTTTTGCTTATCCGTCTATCTATTTTTATCTCTATCTAGAGGCAGTTGTTTAATACCTGGGTTACAGGATTTAATTTCATACTTCTTTCTCTTACCTACCTCTTCATTTTTCTTCACCTTGTTTCTTCCTAATCTAAAGATGCTGCCTGGACAGGTTTATATTTTTCTTGATCTCTACTATGCAAGATAGAAAGCTCAGAAAATCCTTGGCTAAGGAAGTCCACATGGTGTCCTTGAGTGGGGAAGCTCACACAGAAAGTTCACAGGCAGACTAGACTGAGTTTCAGAGCAAAAGATGATCTGAGCGTGACTGGCTTTTTAATGTAAGAAAGCAAAATCCGCCAGAGCCCTTCTGCTACCCCGAAGGGAGAGAGGTGGGCAAAGTGACTGTTAGGGTTCCAAGGCTGAAGTGCCTGACTGGACCCTCACTCCCCAGCTGTGCACCACCCAGCCACCACCCAACCCTGCTTCCCCCTGCCCCGTGTGCCTCTGATCCTGGCAGTTTGGACTTTCAGCTCAGGTCAGACTTGCTCTTGTTCACAGGGGTAAATAACACCCCAAGTGAACGTAAGGAAGACCTGAAGTTATGCTTCCAAGGAAAAAGTGGCAGATGTTCTACTGAAATGAATTACCATATTTGCTCTTTTTTTTCCTCAAAATACATATTTCTTGTCCCAAGTCCAGCACATCACAATTCTTACTAACTCTCTTCCCCAACTGTCCACTCCATGCACATTTTCAGCTTCAAATTTCATGTCCGGTAGGCTGGAGTTGTGCTCTCTGTTGAACGCTCTCGCTACTGACAGACAGACCCATTACCTAGGGGATAGACTTTAAAGCCAAGGATCAACAGAGCTATTGCAATCAAAGCATTCACAACCACTCCAGACAGTGTTCCCCGGCATCGCCTCTACTGACACATGGGGTCAGACGCTTCTCCAGCATGGGGTGGGGCTATACTTCACACCAGGTTCAGCCACCTCTCCGGCCTCTACTCACAGCACACCAGCAGCACACGCACCTCTCCCCAGTTTTGGCAACTACAAATGTCTCCGAGCACTGCCAAATGTCCCCTGGGAGCAAAATCACCCTCGTTGAGAATCACTGCTCTAGAAACATCTCAAAGTGGTGGTTTCTTAATTCATATCTGCATGGGAGAAGTTCTGGCATCACAGATGAACCTATAACTTCTGCTTTATATACAGGGAACTTACAATCGTCACCCAGAATCACCACCTCCTCATACATCTCTTGTTACAGAATACTTTTAAAAGACTAATATTGAAAATACTGCAACTCCCTTAACCTCTCACTCTCTTCTCTATAGAAAGTTAAGGGGATAAGTGACACTTACTTAAATCTGATTAATGTCAGAATTTTTCTCCATAATTCCGATAAAAATATTATTTATTAACCAGACTGTTCATTAATCAGGCAACTGTCTGTTTGTACTTTATACATAGTATATAATAAACTGAACTAAATATATGTGTATATGCTCATAAATGTAATTACTATTACATGCACATTAAATACAATATGCACATTGTAGAAAATTACAAAATGCAAACAATTTTAAAAGTCTTAAGTAATCCCAACACCCAGATATAGTCACTATTTCCATTTTGCAGTATCTCTCTAACATTTATTTTATATTATGAAACCCCTGTTTTGTGACATTTACTAAATCAGATTTCTTTTAAGGACTGAAGTAGGAAGTCTGATAGCATACGTATTCACATGTACTAGATAATAAATTTTCCCCTCAGTACTGCATTGTTAATTTTAACCAGAGACACACGAATTCTAATGGTGTCTCAAAATATTAGCATCTCTCTTTTTCCCTGAGCGTGTGATTAAATCAGAAAGAGAACTAGGAATGGGGAAAAAAAAGAAATGAACAATATATAAAATTAAAGGTGGCGCAGTGGTTGAGAGTCCGCCTGCCGATGCAGGGGACACGGGTTTGTGCCCCGGTCCGGGAGGATCCCACATGCCATGAAGCAGCTGGGCCCATGAGCCATGGCCGCTGAGCGTGTGCGTCTGGAGCCTGTGTTCCGCAAGGGGAGAGGCCACAACAGTGAGAGGCCCGCGTACCGCAAAAAAAAAAAAGGTTCATTACTCTCAAACAAGGGGAAGAAGCAAAGTCAGGCTCTGTTATTTTTACCTTAGTATTAGTCATATCTAGCCAAACTATGTCTCACAAGATATTTCAATGATGCTTAGTAAAAGTCTAATACACTGCAATAGCGTTTTACTAATTTTTTTTTTTTTAATAATTGGGATAATACTTTCTACAATAGCCTATAGTCAATTCTTTGTTTTTAGGTAATCTGGACCTTGCCCCCCTCTTATAGTTCCCATGAATTAGGATGTTTTAAAATAAGACGACTTTAAGGGTACATGCCCTCTGAAAGTAAACTGTCAACAACCAATCCCACTTCTGCTTGCTATGTGTTGGTCCTAGAATGAACCATGAGGAGGCTGAGATGACAGACCATGTCCAGCCTCTTGAAGCTTAGTCAAGGGGGAGAGGAAGGGACGGACTGGGCCGGCAACCACAACAGGGCGGGGAATGCTAATGGATTAGCGATTTGCGAGGCTTCAGAGGAGGAGGGATGAACTCCAATCCGATTTTGAGAGGGACCAGGATAGGAAGATACTGGGGTCATTGAGTGACATTAGGAAGGATCCTTGAAGAAGACCCCCAATGTTGAAGGACCCCAGAGCACTGGAGGACCGACGGGTGAGTGGGCTGGCCTGGAGTGTGAGGGCACGTGGCGAAGCTGAAGGAAAAGACCAGAGAACAGGGCTGGACTCTCTCGTGAATGATAATGTATCATGAGCAAAGAAACTGGCTCTTCTCCTGAAGGTGGTTGGGATTCATTGAGGAAATTTAGATAGTGATTTAAAAGTTGGTTTTCACTAACATCACTGTTCACTAAAATCAAAATGAGAAATACGTGCAGGGAAGGTGTTAACCAGGTTAGTAAATACATTGCTTCTTGTTAGCTTATCAGCTCAAATGTAGCACAGTGGAAAAGAAGAGCAAATAGCTTGGCTGGTATGTAGGTTTCATTTATCAGAAAAAGTAGGCTGTGGAGTCTAGGAACTCCTACGTAGGTTTTACCTAACAGTGTGACTAACAGCACAGAGTAGCTTAATACACAGGCACATTTCAGAAGGCAGCTGAATAGTACCCAGTTGCAAATATATTGAGGGATCTGGTGATTAAACGTGCTTCTTACAAGAGAACATTGCAGAAATAATCTACATATATATCACAGCTCTGTGTTCACTTTTCTGGGTGTTATTTATGCTTATATCTTTCGAAGAATTCAAAGTGCTGAAGTTATTTGATTATACTTATTTTCATGAGACTGTACTTTTATTCCTATTTAAATGGCTAAATTGTTATGAATTGGAAAGGGGATATTTCTTTTACTTTGGTTCTATCTTATAAAAATAATTAAAATAACATGTTTTGTCCTCTTCTCAAAAATTTACCTTTATTCCTTAGAGTTAATTATCTACCAAATAATACCATAGAAAAGTCAAACCGAGAAGAAATATTTTTTTTCTAGTGAAAACCATTACTTGAATATGCCAACTCCATAAATCAAATATATAACAATCCTGAGCTATTTTCTTTTTTCACTTTGAATGTCTTCTGGATGCACAAAAATAGGCACCTCCTCTTAGTTGTTATGACACGCTTATGTGCCACACGTAAGTGAAAACAGATCATGTTCTTATATACCTATTGTTCTAGAAGGGCATTTTGTGCTTTCAGAATTCACAAATAACGTGCAAATTCTTGACCAACATATCTATATTTTTAAAAACAAATTATGGATAAAGAGCTAATGAAGAGTACGCTAAGCTTATTTATAAAGAAAATAAGATTAAGCCTTTAGATTTAGGCCCACTATAGTTTGCTAATATAAACTCTCTTTAAAGAAGAGGGCAGGTTCTAGCACCATCAGGTACCTGAGGGCTCTGGTTAATTACCAACAATGGTAAATGTGCCAGAGTTGCTCTGAACCTCAACTGACCTTGACTCGATTGGGTTGGTTGGGCATAACTAGAACTTGCTCTCTATCTTCCAGTGTGCTCTAGCTCAGTGGTTTTCAGACACTGGCGGGCAAAAAAATCAAGTGGAGGCTTGGAAATTTGTGCCGCTCTCCAGAGACCTGCTTCAGTAGGACTAGGATGAAGTCCAGAGAAATTGCATTTTTAACAAGTCTCTCTTGGTAACTTTGTATGACCAGTGAATCCGGCTATCCACGGTGACGGCCCTGCTGGATAGAGCAGCCCATGTCAGTCAAATTAGAGTACACACTCTAAATTCTAAACCAATATCAAGATCCAGCTGTTAGAGGATGTAATGTTAGATAATAGTATTTGTGATTAAGAGTTAGCACATGGAGGGTTAGTTCATGAACACTTTCCATAGAATGCAAATATAGTATACCAACACATACCATTAAAAAATCTACATCATCATCATAGAAATTACTTATTATTTGCCAAATACTGTCCTGAGTATATGTGTAAACACACACACCAAATTTTGCAAGTAAAGAAGTCACAAAGGGAAAACACTTCCTTCAAGATGTACAGGGCAAGGTCCAAATGGAGAAATGAACAAAAGTCACTGAGAAATATAAGAGAAGATTTGAACAGCAGCAAAAATCAGCCTGTGTCTAAATAGGAAGATGATTATTATACAGATGGAAATTCTCCCCAAATTAATGTACATATGCCTAAAAATAAGGTGAGATTATTCTTCCTGAAAGTATCCCCATATAAGAGGGAGCCATCTAATATTTGAACCCTTACAAAATGTTTCATGCTGTGGGGCCTCTCTCTACTGTACCCCAAACTTCTTCTGGGGAAGACACATCCCCTACAATAAGACCCACCAATGTTAATTTTACATGCTTGCAGAGGATACCCAAGGGAGTTGTTAACCTAACAAAGGAAAACTTTTTTAAAGGAGGTAAATTTAGTTATTATTTCTGGGGTAATGATTCCACAATATTAAGTATCAGATTTCATTTTAAGTAAGGATGTCAAAGATCACAGTAGAAAACAATATAATGTTCATGTGGCAGTGGTCAAGAATACATTTTCAGGGATTTTTTTTAAAGAGAAAAGAACATTATCACCATTATGCAAATGGATTCTCTGGTTTGGCACAAAATTTCCCAGGGGCATCCTCACAGAACCATCTAAGTGCTGCTCATCAGGCAGAAACAGAGTAAAGTTAGTGACAGATATTGTCTCTAGTGGTGACACAAGTTCAGATACTCACAAAAATGCAAGTGGAGAGTTTGAGTAATATTTTTTGTTGGCTTGTGAGAGTGTAAAAAGGTGTTTCAAAATTAATGTATTACTTTATGTACTAACTCAAATAAGTGTGTATCTAAATCTATACATAAAATGCTATGAGTAGACATTTCCTATTTAATTTCATTTTCATCCTTAAATTTGATAAGTACAAGCTTATAGAAGCCTTTTTTGGGTAAGTTTCTGATTCATCAAAAGGGCTGGGCTTTAGACACATTCTATTTCGGTTTCCCTTATATTCAGGCACAAATATGGTTTGTTTAATACAATTTCAATTAAAGCAGGAATTTTCTGTAGAAACTGATAGCAAGATATAAAGGTAATCTGGAATCATAAGTAGATATTAGAATGGATCCTCCCTGAATGTGCTCACGCACAGGAACGTCTGCCTCCACCTTCAGCTGCCCTTGAGACAGGACGTCTCCATGGCTCTCCCTTCGTGACTGGCCTCTCCATCACAAGACCCAATAGGCTATTATGGAAAGCAGACTAGGAGGGGGATATAAATGGTGACTTACTCATTCCATGAACAACTGATGCAGGATCCAGCCTCTGTCCTTCCATATCTCTCCAGTGTTCAGAGAATCTCCAGCCAGAGCTTAGGTGAGTGAGGCCAGGTGGACAGATCTCAGAGTACCATACCTGGATGGTTATTCCCAGATACTATAGTGCTGTTCTCACACTACCATACAGAGAATGGATTTATGACACCAGCTACAGATTTAATCACAAACTGAAATCAGATACATCCACCAAAGAGTAGACAGTAATGTATTTCTCTCTCTGGCTCTCAGACCTTAAAATCAGCACAGATGGTAGTGACAGAGGTCAGGAGAAAATCAACTGTCAACAGAGAGGAGGGAGAACACACCTAAGAGATCTACATCCAAAGGGAGTAGCCACCCAGTTGGGAGCTTTCGAATGCACGTGAATTTTAAAGTGAATAAATAAAGAGGGTGATAACCTTACCATGTGCTAAAACATATTTTAAATATCTAATAATTAAAGCAACGTGTAAGTGGCCTAAAAGTAGGCAAAGAATGGGGAAAAATAAAAACCACAGAAACAAGACCTATAAAGAGTTAGCATATGATAAAGGATTAGGGAAAATATAACACAATAAATGGTTCTGGGACAATGGATTAGATATTGATATATGAGTTCATTTATATATTTACTTCTTTCGCATAGTCTCTAGACATGTTAAATAATTAAATATGAAAATTTAAACAACAGTGGAGAAAATATGGAGGAAGGCTTAAACCAATGAAAAAATTCATGTGATAAATTATAAGATTTAACTTCATGAAATAATTAATCTTTTGTTTGTAAAAAGTTATAGCTATGACTGAAAGGAAAATGAACTCTTACTTATTCAGGGGTGTTGCATTCATGTAGCTGATTCACTCCCTGATACTGAAACACATTTCCTCCACAAGCTTATAAACATACAGGGTCAGAGTTTTTGAAATACTGTGCAGTGTGTATTCATTCATCCATTCAGTTATAAAGCAATCTAGCTGCACAGTCACTAAGCGTTAGGTAAGTTTCTTAGTCTCCTTAACTAAAAAGATCAACATTTAGACATGTTTCTTTAACTTCACGGTGCTCACAGTCTAGAAATATAGGTAGATATTTTTATACTGTGCTTTTAAGGGCTTTACATTTTTGTAAACTAATCCGCTCAAAAGAGCAAGTGTGTCACCAATACAGTCTACTTTGTGAATTTCTACTACTATTAAGACCTGGCTAAGACATAACTTTTTCCCTTCTGCCTTCCTTGACCATTCCAGACAGAGCTAAATTTATTCATTTACCTATTTAGCCAATATATACTGCATATCTACTATCTGTCTTTATAGGAATATAAATGAACAAAAATGTCCTCAACGTGTTCTGAATAGAGCTGCAATTTTACTACTGACTACTTCCCTCTTTAGTTTTTCCACAATATTCTATACAGCAGTGACTCCTAACCATTTCTGGAGTGAAGTATCTCTGATACTCTGATGAAAGATCTGCACACTCTCCCCAAATGAAGTTTATTGCTCATACACTCAAGATTTTGCCTACAGTTCTGCAACATTCAGAGACTTCCTGAAACTCCATCATAGGCCATTCACATCGGGTCAAAAAATACCTGTTGTAGACCTTTCCATCCTGGCATGTGCCCATAAGTACTGCCTGAGTTTGTTTATACATCTGCCCTTTTAAAAATAGCAACAAACAAACAAACAAACACCTAGTTGTAAGCTCCTCTCAGGCAGAATGTCTTTTTGCATTTACTGCAGCTAACAGACTAATAGTACATATCAATATCTATTGAGTGAAAGTGAATACGTGTGAAGAAATAATTCAACAGGACCTCACATAACTTTTCCTCGAATACATGCTCCATGAATGATGCTTATGCCCATACAGTGCAACTACACCAAAGACAACTGACTGCATACAGCATCAGTTAGGATTCCTTCTGTTCAAAGTGACAGGAAAAAATACTGAACAGGTTTAAATAAAGATCACTTTATTGGCTCACGGAACTGAAAAGTCCAGAGGTAAGCCTTCGTTCAAGCATAGATGGATTCTTAGGGTTGAACATTGTCTTCTTGGCTAATTTTACTGTCCAACTTTCTGCTCTGACTTCTAATTTGCTGGCTGTGCTCACATGCAGGGGCTTCACTTATGTGGAAGGACTGTGTCAGCAGCTGCTACCTCATAGGCTTCAAAGCTCAAGATCATCAGAAATGACTGATCCTCTTCCAGTAGCTCCCACTGAAGTCCTGAGACTGACTGCGGTTGGAGACTATTAAGTCATGTGCTCACGTCTAATGCGATGGCTATGGTTTAGCCTACCTCACATGATCCACACCTGGGACTGGGGTTGATCCCCACCCCAGCCATATGCACTGAACCTAAGAGTGGCTCACCTGTAAATGAAAATCTGAGGCTGTTGTGTGGTCTAGGGTGAGTGGATGCAAAACACTCCAGGAATGGCAAGGAGTCTGTACTGTTGTTCCCAAACATCCACATATCCTCCCTCCCAACCATATCCTTCAAAATACACAGGTTTACATAAGCTGCTCTCTTCCCTCTCCAGATAGGGACAGCCTTCATCAGTGAGATCTTTTATTTGCAAGTCACAGAAATCTACTTAAAACTATTTTGAGAAAAGAAAAAGGAATATATTGGGTTTTATTACCAAAATGTCCAGGGACAGAGCTTTACATTCATCCATATTCAGTCAACCAATGTGAGTAAGAGTTGGCCTCTCTGTTTTCTGAGCTCTTCCTTCCACTGTGCTGGCTTCATTCTTAGGATTCACATTGTGGTCTCTTGGAGCTCCAAGGTTAATGTCCCCTTAAATCTCAATTTTGAAATTTCTTGCTCCTGCTCTGCCCATCTTGGTCCTGGAGCCCATCCTTGAAACAGTCATTATGGCCAAGAGGATAGAATGTGCTGCAGGACTTAGCCTGGACATGTGTGGTACTCAGGAAACCAGGAGTGAAGTTTGTTTTGCAGAAATGGTATGGGCTAAGGAGAGATCCCCCAAATAAAGTTAGGGTATTGTGACCACAAGAAGAAAGTCGATACTGAGCATAAAATACAATAATTATTCAAATACTATAGCCTACTTTCCCATCTGACTGATTTGTCATAATCTCAGGCACAGATGTGGCTTCTCAAGGCCTGGCAATTGTGGATATGAAATGAATGTGCCTGACCACTCAGGCACAAACAACATGCCTGCCCTCTCCCCAAAACGCATCATGGGAAGTGAGCTACTATGTCTTTTTATAAACGAGGAGAGACTTCCACTTCCATTTTTTAAGACAAGTTTGTTTCAGCTAGGAAAGCTGAATAAAATACAAAATACATCTGTGTGAAGGTGATGATGAACTACAGAAAGTCCAACATTCTATGTTGTTCTTCAGGAATTTGTCGATCCAAAAGTAATAGTGAAGGGGCTTCCCTGGTGGTGCAGTGGTTAATAATCTGCCTACCAATGCAGGGGACATGAGTTCAGCCCTGGTCCAGGAAGATCCCACATGCCACGCAGCAACTAAGCCCGTGCGCCACAACTACTGAGCCTGTGCTCTAGAGCCTGAGAGCCACAACTACTGAGCCCGTGCACCTAGAGCCGGTGCTCCGCAACAAGAGAAGCCACCACAATGAGAAGCCCACGCACTGCAACTAGAGAAAGCTCGCACGCAGCAATGAAGACCCAACGTGACCAAAAATAAATAAATAAATAAATAAAGTTACTTTAAAAAAAGCAACCGTGAAGAGGCTTTAAAACTAAACTGAAAGGAGCAACTAAGAGGTTGAGACTGAAAAGGATTTCACCTCTCTTTTGTCTGGGGGTGAAGGTAGGACAGATCATTCAGCATCTACTAAAGAGGACAGACCCTGATAGATATCTCCAGCTTTCAAATGGGAGCCCAAATGTTTACACACTATAATGTAAGAAAGAGAACTAGAAAAAAGCAAGCCCTCATGGATCTGATGCCCAAATTTGAAGCAGCTCAAGCCCTGATTAGATTCAGGCATCCTGTGTCTACCCTAACCGGACTGGCTACCTGATGCAAAAGCAAACCTATCCTGAGAAATCGAACATCAACCAGAGTCTCAAATTATGTCTACAATGGTTCATGTCAATATTTGAAACGTAATAAAAAATGACCAAGAATATCTGAAAACTTCATGACAGAATTTCAGGAGAAAAATTTAAAAATATGAATAGATCTGCTAGAGATCCAGAAATTGGAGTATCGGGCATAAAATTTAAAGTAATTTTTAATTAATATGTTAAAGAGATTACACAATGAAGAATTTTGTCAGAAAACTAGAAACTCTAAAATTAAATAAAACAAAGTCTATAACTAAAATTATAAAGGCAGAGTAGATATAGGCTGTAATATCTAGCGTAACTACTAAATAATAGTAAATGAATTAATACATTAAAAACAAACTGGTGTTTTTTTGGTCATTATGGAAATGATGGGATGCTGACCATGTGATGTTGACCAAAGCCAGAAATCTTGCTCAGTTATAATCTGTGAATTTAGAATCTGGTCTGTCAATATCCTTTTCTTTACTCATAAGCATCGACACTCAGGCCTTTGAATTACAGGTCTCTAATTTAGCCTATGCCTCTAGGCCATCTGAATCAATGGCTTGGGGGTGAGAAAGTCTTCCTCTGGTTCATGAGCTGCATTCTGGCACCATCCTGACACTAAGGGATGGCTCCTTGTCTTGGCAGAAATGAGTAACTGGAGGTGCCAAGGATAGGCCTAGGGAATCAGGATTCTCTCAGGTTCCAGGATACATCTAAACGTCTACCCTCCACGCCTGTGTCTAGCTTAGGCTGAATAGCTTAGGACTGGAAATTTGGCTTTTCTAAACATACAGGGTCCCAACTATTAGATGTCTAAGTCTTTTCAATCACAGGCTGAAAGCAGATATCACTGTTATCAGACAGGCCAGTGTCAACCTCAGTCTGGCACTCCCTCCTTCCTGTAGACAGCAATATCCTGTATTTTTCCTGCTAAGTTTTCAATGCTTGCCTTCCCAGTGTTATGTCCTAAGTCTCAATATTCACCAGGTGTGTTTAGCTAACTGTTTTACCTATTTTATCTGTATTTCTCATCCACTGGAACTCTGAGGTTTTTTGTTTTTGTTTCTGTTTTGCCTTTTGCCCATGCTGTATCATGAACTAGCAGTCAGAAACATAACAGCTGATTAAGACACGAAGTTTAGAATAAATGACACTGTATTATCTGATACAGTATTACTATTCTAATTCAAATAACACCTTCAGGCTGCATCTAAATACAACACTATTTGGCACTGTATATCTCTGATCAATTGAATTCAATACTAGAGGTAATACATGAAGTGAAGTCTTCTTAGTAAATTCATTGTGAGAATGGGAATCGATGCAGTTGTTTTGCAAAGTAATTTAACAATATTGATTAAAATTTAAAATTCTCATATTCTTTAGTAATCTCTAAACATCTATATTTTAAAAATAGATTTTTTTTTTGGTAGAAAAAGGGCATGTATGTGATTGAATAAAGTAAGGACTTGAATATGGTAATGTATGAGTCAGCTTGGGCTGCCATAACAAAACACCACAGACTGGGTGGCTTAAAGAACAGGAATTTATTCCTCACAGTTCTGGAGGCTGGAAAGTCCAAGACCAAGGTGTCCATTCAGTTCTCTGGTGAGGGCTCTCTTCCTGGCTTGCAGGCCTCCTCACTCCGTCCACACATGGGGGAGAGAGAAGAAGCAAGCTCTCTGGTGTCTCTTGTTATAAGGACACTAATATCATCACAGGGGCCCCTCCATCATGACCTCATCTAACCCTAATCACTTCCCAAAAGCCCCACCTTCCAATACTATCAAACTGGTGGTTGGGGCTTCAACATGGGAATTCTGAGGTGACACAGTTTAGTCCATAGAAATGCGGCTATATCTGTTTAAACTTACAAACCATATGAAAAATCCAATAAAAGCTTAATAATGTTTATCTCTGGGGGAGTGGGACTGAAAGATAAAATGGGAGCTTCTACTTTATATCATTTAGTTAAAATTCATGAATAGTTAAAGTGATATGATCATTTTGGCAGCATAATTTTTGAATATCCAAAATATTCTTCCTGAAAACAAACAAAAATAAATTTGGGTAGTGAAAGGAAAAATGATGATGGCATATTCCACAAAAGTAGATAACAAAGAATTCCCAAGGAAATATTTGGGTGAGGCCAAGCCAGTAAGAATCAATACCTGTGAGATGGGAATGTCAGGCCATGAAAGGGGCCAATCCACAACCTATAAACCCTGTGGAATACAATGTAATACCCACCTCTTCTCCCCGCCAAAGAGAGGATTGAGACTTGAGTTTAGAAGCCTGGAAGGGCTAAGAGCCACATGTATAGCTGGAAACCATCAGAGCCTCCAAGTTCCTGGTAAGCACAAGAAGCCAGGATACGACAGGACCTCAAACACTGCCATGGTAGAATGAAACCCAATAGCCTGAGAAATAACTGCAGAGACTATCCTCCAGAACATGACAGGCTCCTCCTGAGAGATCCAAATTGAGCACCGAAAGAACACCAGGAATGAGAGAAGGTTCAGGTGCCCGGAAGGGGAGGCACCCAGGAGCAGGTCTAAGAAGTACTGAGAAGCAAGAGAATGCCTAAGGTGAGAGCCTGTGGCATGGGGCAAAAGGAAAAAAATCATCCCGAGAAGACCTCATTTAGAGAAATTGAGGAATGGCTACCTGAGTGAGGTGGGGCCACATTTTGAATCCCTCAGGAAAGGTGGGGAGCCCACAAGCCAGCCAGGAAACAGAGAAAGCCTCTCTAGCTCATCCCCATCCCATCATCTTTTGCAATGGGAGGAAAAAAAGGGAATATATTCTAATCCATAAAAAGGTTACTAGAAGAATTACAAGGAGAAAGATAAAAAATAATCCTATTAACATTTTAAGAAATAATGGAAACACACCAGAAATATGTGGCCACAAAGCAGATGGAACTGTAGTCTAACACTTCATATTGATCTAGAAGAATTAATAATCAATCAAAGCTTTGAAATAACCAATCAAAACCAGCAAAATTCAGAAATGATGTAGCCAAATCAAACATATAATGTATTACTGAATTATTTTGTAAATGAGTTCTTGAAAAATTGGTCCTAATTTGCACAAAATTGGTTGGAAATCTTTATCCAAGTATTCAATGAAGAGAAACTTCAGCTTTTGAATAACTGGGTGAACTGCAATTATTGAAAAGAGACCTTGGAAACTAGAAGACAATGAAAATTATCCTGACAAAAGCAAAAGAGGAAGTGAACAAATCAAAGAGTGAGAGCTCAGATAGTGTACAGAATTTAATTTTTAACTTCTACAAGTGTGATTTGGAATATCTTGGATTGTGAGAAGAATTTTTGATGAAGTTCCTACTTTAATTGGATAAATTTATACTCGTGACTGGGACAGAATGAAACAAGAAGGCCTATGACTTTCCAGCATATAAATTTGGTAAAACATTCAAAAGAATCATAAATAGAATCAACTGATTTAAAGAAATTTTTTTCCTGTAAAAATTTTTTTTAAATATTGATGATCTGAATAGAGGCTTAAAAAGATAATATCTGGAAAATATTTTGGTAAAATAATTACACACTTAGTATTTTTAAATATTAAAAATACATACCCAGGGCTTCCCTGGTGGCACAGTGGTTGAGAGTCCGCCTGCCGATGCAGGGGACACGGGTTCGTGCCCCGGTCCAGGAAGATCCCACATGCCGCGGAGCTGCTGGGCCCGTGAGCCATGGCCGCTGAGCCTGCGTGTCCGGAGCCTGTGCTCCGCAACGGGAGAGGCCACAACGGTGAGAGGCCCGCGTACCGCAAAAAAAAAATACATACCCCAAAGGAATAGTTTTTCAAAAATATTTGGGTATACAGAGAAAAGTCAATAAAGGTCTCAAGAAATATAAAATCATCATTAAAATTCTGAAGATCTCAGTAAATTTTATAACCAATTATAAGTGATAGTATCATATTGAAAAAAGTAACTTATTTCTTTAAAATACTAGTTACAGGCTATTATAAACAGATGTAGATAAGAAGTGATTTTGTGACTATTACCAAGATTAATTATTCTGTTTGTGTTATCTTTTAATGCTGATAGTCAATAAAAGATTTTAAAGATTTGCTTTAATATGTGTAACGCTGCTACAGACTTAAGGTTTGCATCCTCCCAAAATTCATATGTTGAAATGGGCCTTTGGGAGGTGCTTAAATCTTGAGGAGGGGGGGCCCACATGATAGGATTAATGCTCTTATAAAAGAGCCCCCAGAGAACACTCTCACATATTCCACCCTGCGAGCACACAGTGAGAAGCACCATCTATGAACCAGAAGCGCACCCTCGCCAGACTCTAATCACCCCGCTAGCACCCAATCTTGAACTTCCCAGACTCCAGAACCAAGAAAAATAAATTTTTGTTGTTTATAAACTGCCCAGTGTATGGCATTTTAAAACAGCAGCTAGAACAAAGACTATGTGTACATTGTATAAATGTTATTTTATTTTTCAGAAATAACTTTATTTTTTAAAATCATTTTGAATAGACATTTCCATAGGCTCACCAATATAATAAAATTGAGTTACACATGAATAAATATTTTTAAAACTCACATAATTTTATTTTTAGCAACTTCTTTCACTTTCACATTGGCCCAGTTTGGAAAATAAATTATATGGTCACCTTAATCTTTAAGTTGTAGTAAGTAATACTGTGCAGTACTAGATGATAGATATTCATAAAGACCAATGGACAGAACAGAAGGTGCAAAAGCAGAAGGAGATCCTTCTTACATGGATGCCTGGTTTATGAGAGATGTAGCATGTAAGACAGTGGAAGATTTTTCAATAAACATTTTGATAATTGATAACAATAAATGATTATGGGATAACTGTATTAACATATGGTAAGAGTGAAGGTTAGCTCTAACCTTTCAAAAAATAAACTCCAAATTGATTAAAATCAAGTGTAAAAAGGAAAATTATAAAACTAAGAATACAGGAAAATAGCTTCCCTACTTAAAGATAGGAAGTAATTGTGTAAGCAAGACACAGGAAACACTCACTACCCATAACTTACATTATTTAGGCATTGAGGAATTAGTATCATAATACTTAAAGACTACCTAAATCTGTAAAGAGAGCATGTAGATGATAAAGACATAAAACCCAACAAAAATGTGCAAAAGAGTAAAGAGGTACTTCAGAGAAAAGGAAAGTCACATGATTAATAAACATGTGATAGATGCTTAACTTCACTAATCAGAGAAACACTAAGAAAAATCACAAGCTGATACAATTATATGTCAACAGACTGTCAATTTTTTTTGTTAATCTGACAATACTGAGTGGAATGAGGTGTAATGCAACAGGAATTGTCATACATTTCTGGTAGGAATGTACAATACAAATACTTTGGATAATAGTCTGGCCTTATCTTCTAAATGTAAAAACACGTATATCCTATGACCCAGACACTCAGTTCCAGGTATATGTCTGAGAGAAATGTATGTTCTTCATATGGATTTAGATATGTGATCACCACGCTGGGTTTTTTTTGGTAGTTGCCTCAGATTGGAAAGCACAAAAAATGTTCCACCCACATCATAATGGATAAATAAAGTTTGGTCTGTTCATAAATTGGAATATAATACATAAATGACAAGGAATAAACCAGAACAATGATCAATACTGTGCATGAATCTCACAAGTATAATACTGAGCTAAAGAAGCCAGTTAAAATATTGTCTGATGTTTGATTATACTTATATAAAACTCAAAATCAGAGGTGGATATAGATGGTAAAACTATAAAGAAATGTAACAACTAAAGAGTGGTTATCTCCAAAGGGAAGAGGAAGAAGGCGGCCACTCACCCCTCATTCTCAGTGCAACATAAACTCTCATATCATCCAGAAGTGATCTTGGAACCCAAGCCTTCTCAATCAATATCACATCTGATTCTAGGGGGTGACTGTTTAATAGACAGGCCTGAGCCAAAAGAGCCCCTGAGGTTCAATCTTAGGATTTTTACAACTTCTGGGAAGAGAGAAGAGTACTTAAGCATGGATCTGCTGGTAGCCATACTGCCATAGCAAGAAGAAAATCTGTGTCACAGGAGGCCCAAGGAGAGTAAAGCAGAGCTAAGAAATGGAAATATGGGACTCTGTGTTTAGGAGGTCACAGCAATTTTTGAACCTGTATTGGACAAAATAAAAACAATTTTTAGATCTGACTATTATCTGAGCCAGTAAGTTGATTCTTTGCTTAGAACTGTTTGGATCAACTTTTCTGTCCCTTGCAGTTAAGAGATCTGACGTTCCATAAGTCATCCAAATGTCACACCCCACAATTTCACCTTGCAGTATATGTACCTGACTGCCTCTCATACCTGTATGTTACACAATTAATTAAATAAAATCCAAATACATTTGGCCCTTGAACAACATGGGTTTGATCTGTACAGGTCCATTTACACATGGATCTTTTTCAATAGTAAATAGTACACTATTACATGAGTTCCTTTTTCTTTCTAGAATTTATCCCACTGTTACTAGAAGTCTTTTAAGAGTCAGAGGGTAATTTCAAATGGGTTCAAGCCTGCCTTTTTGTGACAAGCTCTGCACATCAGAAACAAATCTCTGGTCTCTAGCCAGAGTCTGAGCAGGGCAAGCAGCAGCAGAGAGCCTTCCATGACCTCCAGGATTTCCACTGGGGCTGAGTCACCTGTATCAGCTCCAGCTTCTGGATCCCAAGCTGGTGCCTCTGATGCCAAAAACACTGTTGGATCTTGTCTTCTACCATTCAGTGCTGCCTTCCACCATTGTTTCTACGGAATTAGCTTCAATAATCACAAGAATTTAGGGATTCTTTAATGCCTCATGGAAGTCTCTTTTGTTTTTTGGGTTTTTAAAATACTTTATTCAATATATAGAGTTTGGGGGGTGGGGGTGTGCTGAATTGGGCGATTGGGATTGACATGTATCACTGATGTGTATAAAACTGATGACTAATAAGAACCTGCTGTATTAAAAAAGTAAATAAAATAAAATTCAAAAAATATAGAGAGAGAGTTTGCTTCCACAACAGTTTTACCTAACCAGGGCTGATTTTCTAAACTCTGCATTACAGCAGAAGTATTTTCCACAGTGCTTGCTATGAAGAAAATTGATGCCAAAATTCTGGGAACCTATACTTTGTACTAGGTTCAGGTGCACTGTGCATCAGTTTAGAAATGGGGGAGTCTGAGAGTGTGCGACAGATATAATTCTTAATGCCAGGCCCTGCAAACTTCCCATTTATAGCTGTCAGTTCTCCTGTGTAAGGCCTGTCATTTCTCTAAAATTTCAGTGACATACTGTAACGCCTACTCAAAATTCCCCACTCCTGTTTTCTGGCACTGTATATTCTACTAACGTTTCTAGATTCTGGTAACATCAGGAGTTCAGAAGCACACTTGAGAGCCAATCCTACAGCAGCTAACCAGCCCTGAGGGCCTCCTGAATCACGAAAAGGGCTTTCATCACACTACATCTATCTTCCATAGACATTTTTTTAATGGTTAGACATCTAAATCCAATTTCTTGATCAAAGTGTTCATTTTCAAAACTGCTTATGCTCCAATTTTCACATTTTTCCTATCATCACACGGTTTCTTAGCCTTTCTGTCTAGCAAACTCGCACAGGGCTCCAGGACCTGGCTCTCCACCCGAAACACCAAGTCTTAAAAGGTACAACTCACAGAAGTTTCAATTAAGATCTTTCAGAGAAGCTTTCATAATGTCACTGACTCTGAGGTGGTGTATAAGGATCATTACAGGTCCTGCCTGATCTGTCTCAACTTCTGATCGCCTCACATCCAAGGATTTAACAGGCACAGTGAGTCCATTCTCAATTCAATTCTAAGGGATAGTTTAATCTAAAACATACTGGGTACTTCATCTTAGTACAAGAATCCTTTGTGAAACAGTACGTGTCACTGAAGACTCGCAGGTACTTCAAGATTGGACAAATTTAGCTCTAAGCACCTCTTCCATAGCTTTGAAAAATCCAAGCTGTCTCTAGTTTCTCTGAACCCCTTAATCTTTTTTTATTTTATTAAGAAAATTTAACCTTATTTTTGTATCTGCTCTGCTTCTATTCATGTGCCCCGGCTGCATTTTTTTCTTTCTTTTTAAATTAATTAATTAATTAACTTTGGCCATGCCGTGTGTCTTGCAGTATCTTAGTTCCCCAATATGGGATAGAACCCAGGCCCCGGCAGTGAAAGCGCCGAGTCCTAACCACTGGACCACCAGGGAATTCCCCTGGTTGCAGTTCTGCTCAGCCTACCTAGGTCTCAATCAATGTGTCCTTTCACAATCATACTTTGGATACTGTATGTTCCTGAACAAGTGAAAGTTTACAGGGAGGGGATCAGTGAAGCAGTGAACAACCTTCCACCATCTCCCTGGCTCTTTCCTCCTGCTGCACCTCCATTCCTAAGGCAGTGGGTGTGTTTGTCTGCCTTGCTGTCTTTCAGGTGTCTGCCTTACAATGTTGGTCATCCTTATAGAATTTTCTTGAAGATTTTTTTTTAACATCTTTATTGGAGTATAATTGCTTTACAGTGGTGTGCTAGTTTCTGCTGTATAACAAAGTGAATCAGCTATACGTATACATACATCCCCACATCTCCTCCCTCTTGCGTCTCCCTCCCACCCTCCCTATCCCACCCCTCTAGGTGGTCACAAAGCACCAAGCTGACCTCCCTGTGCTATGCAGCTGCTTCTATTTTACATTTGGTAGTGTATATATGTCCATGCTACTCTCTCACTTCGTCCCAGCTTACCCCTCCCCCTCCCCATGTCCTCAAGTCCATTCTCTACATCTGGGGAAGAAGGTATTCTTTATTTATACTTGCTGAGCACTGAATGTGCAATATGTTTTGATTAGTGGACATTATGTAGGATTCACTTAGGAATGTTCATTCTAGTAAAAAAAAAAAAGTGTGCTTAATTCTTCATCTTCCCCTAATTTTCCCAGTCCAGTTGTTATATTATTGACTGTACTGTTGACTATCTTAGATGTTCTAATCTTATTTCAATGGTACTTTCTCTGGTATCCTAGATGCCTAAATACCTGTACTCAGCCCTCTCAGTGAGCTTAGAACACAGTGACCAACTCAAGACCCTACACTCTTACCCCGCCTCCAATTCATTTTTTCCTTTAGTGTTTGCAGTTCACAGAGGAAGAAGCAGGACGATGTTCTATACAGATTTATGCTTTCTAAATTTAAATTTGCCTTTTCTACCATTTTTTAATCATTTTATTCATCCTGATTCACTTCCAATCACAATTCTCAAAGCAGTTGTTCTATATTTTTTCCATTTAATCTTCTTATTCTTCCAATTCAAATTTCTTAGTAGAGGGACCACACTCTATACGGAACCCCAAAGTAAACAGTAATAATCCCAGCCACATACCAACCCCTCTTCTTGAGTTTTTGCTGCACTCACACCAGCTTTGAATATTACCTTCTCTTGCCAGAGTGTTAACAGTGAGTAAAATGGTTTCTCTCAAAAGTTATGGGTGGTTGTATAAATTTAAAGAACCTTTCTGAAGACTAGTTTGGCAATATATGTCAATGTAAAATAAGTACAACATGTTATTCGAAAATGGTCTTTTCCATGCAACAGTCTGAAGGAAATATTGCTAGAAAAAAAAAGTTATGCATACGGATGTTACTTGGAAGTTTTAGAAAATAGTAAATAAAATAGTAAAGATAAAGAGCATGATCTGACCATCTATCAAAAAAGAGACTAGCTATGTAAATTATGATGTGTACATATGCAGCAGAATCAACTTTGATCAATTTACTGATGTGCTTTCAAGTCTTACAGTTATTGTGATCCTGTGTAATAGATATTTTTCATATTTTGGGTAACCAGTATCTAGTCTCCTGGATACTTTTGGGAGATAATGGCTGCCTTCCACTATAGAAATCAAAGAGGCTTGATCCTCATTTTCCCAATGGCATAATCAAGAGGCACACATAAGACAGTCTGGGCCAGTTGAGTGCTGTCTCACAGGATTTTGGAAATCAAGCTAATAATAATAGATGGCTGGTGAGCACATGCATTATGGTTTAGTGTAGAACATGACACTGTCCTGCACTTCCCTCTAGTTACTGCTGCCTGATATTCACAGAGGCCTTGTTTCCCATGCCTGGATATCTAGCTCCCATTAAATGCATATTTTTCATGAATGCACAGAATAGAGGATAAAATGTATCTATCAAATAGAAAGACAACCAACACATCTCTGTTCTATTTCTGTCCATTCATTCCTGAAAACTTTTTCTGAATGAGTCTAGTTAAATGTATGTATACTTCTTACCTTTTTTGTTTTATTTTAAACTGCTATCTGTCAGCTGCTATGCCCTATTACATTTTGCTCTATAAAATAGTTTCCACACATTTTTTCCTGCTGCAGGCACAAATGAAGATATTCTCATGCATGACACATTTCCATGATATACCCAGATTTTCTATATTCAACTTTGCTAATTTTGTTGGGAAATCAATCTACATTTTTTTTTTGCCACAAATCCTGAAGAACAGCAGTATTCATCCAAAGTAACTAACTACATATTTCAATTATTTTTGTTATGTACATATTTCTGCTGGGTAAACCACTTCCTTCCCTCCAGTTCAAAAAGACAACTTCAAACGCAAGTTAGTGAGAATACTGTTATTTGATGGAAAAGTTGCATCTGTTTTAATGTATGTATTTATAGAAAAGCAAATAATTTACAATATTCAGTAGTGATTTTCTTACCCACATATATGATAGTGAGAATGTTTTGATTTTATTTTCTCCCTCCCTCTATTTTAACCTATTCCTTTGTGTCCATTCATATGAGTGATTCCTCACTCATTAACTGAGGACAGGAGTATGGCAGGACAGGAGGCAGGCATAATAAGCCTTTAGGGTAGGAATTTGCAGCAACATGTGTAGACTAATGAATAAGACATATAAGAAACATATTCTACCTGCTCTCCACACTCCACCTGGCCCCAGTTCTTTGCAATGTTTATAACTATATGGCTATGTCCCAATGTGAGAGGGGACATTTTTAAGGGCACTGTGTCTGAGCAGAATAAAAGTTTTGAATTAAACATTAAGCTGAATAATAGAAAAAGTTATATGTCTTTTGCACACCTGAAATTATATACTGAGAGTTTTAGTTTCTCCATACATTCAATAATTGATCAAGACACAGGTGTGTCCTGACTCACTGCTAGGAAAAGCTGTTCCAGTAGGGAATGAGAGCAGTCAACACTTGATGCTCCTTTAGTGAAACATCTGCTTCACCTGCTATGTTTTGCCATTCTTAGTAGAGTTTTCCAATCAAAATGTCCCATGGTTAGCTTTCAATGACAAAAATATAAATGAATTTGGTTCGTGTCTATACTCATACATACTGGTTTAAGAGGGTTTTCTTTCTTAATTAGATTCAATGACTGTAACATATTTTACCATCAGGACTCTGGGTAAGTGCTTTGATCAAACTCAACTTTAAAGGGCTCTTAGGTCATATCTATATTATGAGTAAGATCAATTACTGAGTCCAAAAGAACAAGTGATGCACTGGAAAGAGATGAATCATTTGTAAATGATAAACAGTGTTTTTACAGACATTGAGGGTAGTTCAGATGACTGGGTAGGTAGGACTTAAAGCAGGATTATAATGGTGAAGTTCATTAAAAAGCATGTAGATGAACACAACTACTGAAATAGAAGGCAGAATAGGTTGGGATCTATTTTAACAAGCTGATTGTTTATATAATAGGATATGTGGGTATATATTATTTATTAGAGAAATAATTATGGAATATATCACTCTGTGTCAACTTTATTCAGTTAGTCAATATTTGAACATCTACTTTAGGCAAGCAACTGTAATTTTCCTGGAGATGAAAAGGTTAATATGATTTTGTATTTAATGTCAAGAAGTTCCCACCCTGGTAAGAAATACAGACACAGAAATAACTTATAATATGTATGTTTATATAACCATAATGTTCAAGGAGTTCTTCAAAATCAACAGGGACTAGAAAAAGGATGCAATGGAAGAGTATATGGGCAAATATAAATGGCCTTCAAAGATGAAGTTTAACTATTAGTTACTAGTAAAGATGAAATTCACTAGTAAACAAGAAAATTAAATACTAAAAAAAAGGAGTGTGGGAAGAAATTTGCCCCTGTGAAATTGGCAGAAATTTAAAAGAATGAACTACACAGTGGTGACAAGGAGGGGGGTTGAGAATTAATAAAATTTTGAAGAATTTATTGATAATATTTATTTGTAAACATAACCTGTTGATATTTATGACAGGTTAAAATTAATGTTCCTTTTGGGTCAACAATTCCAATCCCAGTAATATACCAAAGGGAAAAAAATCACATGAAGGTCTGAGACAAATATGTATCTCATGTATACAAGGTTGTTCATCCCGTGATTATTTGAAGTATCAATAGTAATGGCCATCAACAGGAGATAAATTTAGATACATTTTGGTATTGTCATAATATGATATATCATTCAGCCATTGGAAATAATGAAGCAGAGCTATGTGCACTAATCTAGAGAGCTGTCCACTATAGGAAGATAGGGGAAATGTATACTGTTAAAGATAAAGGAAAAAGCAAACTGCAAAATAAAAACAGTAACTGAGTTCAAGTGAAAGTCCCTTGCTCCCACTAAAAGAAGAAAACACTGGATAAAATAAAAGCATGCTTGTCTTTAATGCCATCAAAGAGCAATGCATGCAAACAAATCTAAATTAAATAAATTCTGCAAAGGATAAGCCCTTCATCAGTGAGCAAAGAGAGACAGTTGCTGTTGTATATGGACCAGTTGCCTAACCCAGGTATGGTAAGTAGAAGGATATGACTGCTGAAACTAGACAGACCTTTCTAGGAAAAGGTGAAAGTAGCCCAATTTTTATTAACATTGTTGCTTGGAAAATCTGGTTGGTAACTGGAAGGGTCTCCAACAATAAAAACAAACAAACAAACAAACCGAGTATCTTGACGTGACAGTTACCCTCCACTGGACTGTTGCTAAGTTAACTGAGACAGAGCACAGCTGGAAACAGAGCACAACTGGAAATGAATTCAGCTAAGTTGAATATAACTAAAGCTACAAACAGACTCACTCCCAAGTAATATATCAAAGAGTACAGTCCCTCAGTCAATTCAACAAGTTGACAGTTGGGAAAAAAGGCGAATACATTTCCTGTTGTCTCATTTAAAACCAGAGATAAAGTAAAACTAATTAAATTTGCAGTTGTCCACCCACAGTTCAGTTCAACTCATGGTGTTAGGCCCTTCAATAGGCTCCTAACAAAGGAAAGTACGTGTTTCCAGTGGAGCATAACAAAACAAAACAAAATTATCTATTTGAGTCTCTGCTGAATTTTTTATATAAAATGTCTAGCATACTACATTGATTAGAGACATACAAATATACAGGGAAATGTCACCCATAATCAAGAAAACCCACGAGTCAACAGGGTCAGAACAAAGGATGTCCTAGATGTTGGAATTAGGAAGCAAGAATTAAAGGCTAAAATAAAATCATTAACAATTAAATAACTAAATAAAAGGACTAATGGAGAAAATTATTAATTGATAGGACAAGATGGTTAGAATGTGTGAATAGATGGGGAACTTCAGCAGAGAAACAAATGCTCTAAACTAGAACTAAACAGAAATTGCAGACCTAAAATATAAAAAATATGAAATAAATTATTTATTGAATGATATTAACAGCACACTTGACATAGCAGAAAAAATGATTACTGAACTTAAATAAAGGTAAGTAGGAACCATTCAAATCATAAAACATTAAAATAAAGAAAAGAAAAAGAAATCAAATATAGTATCAGAGACCTCTAGGAAATCAAATAAACCTACATACATGAAATTGGATTTACAGAAGGAATTCCTCTGGAAAAATACCTAGGAATGGAATTTCTGGGTAATATATGATAAGTGTAACTTTAACTTTAAAGAAAGTGCAATAAAATTCACCAAATTACCATTTATCTCTACTATTAGCAAAATATGAGAGTTCTATTATTTCATATTCTAGCCAATACTTTTTAATTGTATTCACTCTAATGGTTGTGAAATAGTATGTCAATCATGGTTTTAATTTGCATTTCCTGAATCACTAATGCATTCGAGCACCTGTTCTTGTGCTTATTGGCCATTCCTATGTCTTTTTTGTACAGTGTCGAAACAGAACAGGACTTATATCCAGAATACACAACCAATTCTTAAAACTCAATAGTAAGAAGATAAAACCTCCATAAAAACAATGGGCAAAAAGACCTGTTTAGTCTCCCAAATATTGTTACAGCTATAGAAGTCTAAAAAAGAACCATGCTATCTCACAGACTGTAAAAAGAAAGGCACAGAATGGGTTACCTGAAATGGTGAGGGAATTTCACTGTCCACCTAGAATTCTGTATTTATTTCATCAGGTGTTGTAATCAATAATACACCTTTTTGTGTGTTGTATTACCATGTGCCAATACTAAAATTAAATGTTTGTCTGGGGCCTAACAGTTTTAAGTCTTTTAGGACACATTACATTATTTACTATTAAAATAATTCTGCAAGGACAAAAATTATTAGTTTTCCTCCTTTTTATCTTTTTCTTTTTCTTTTTTGTAGATGAAGAAAATGAGCTCCTACAAATTTATAAATTTCCCTGGTAATAATTTCTGGAGGACTGACCAAAACCTAGTCCTCCATCCCCATAAAAATTATTTTCTCACTACAACCAAATTTTAAACCCATTCTTGAAATAAAGTACAATTTAAAACTTTAGCTGTATTCAAAACTGAATTTGCAAAGAGGAGAAAATGGGCATCCCTTACCCCCCAGTCTTCAGGCACAATTACATGCTTCTCTGTATGTCTGAGAGGAGGTGATGACTCTCACATTTCAACTTTCCTGCTTTAAAAGATGATGGCTGTTAGTTTATTTCATATATATTAGCATTCATTTTCTAGATTTTCCTCTCTGACTAGAAATACCACTTCAACTCCACTCACCATGGCAACAAAACAGCTGAAGATTCTTACAGCTTGCTTAGTGAACAAAAATACTTGAAAATATCCTTTGATGCTAAAATTGGTTTTGTTTCCACAGTACCACATGAAGCAACCGAGGATGAGGGATATCACCATGTATTTTAGATGGATTCACCCAGCAGGAGCATTCAGGGTATACCAGAAAAGGAGGGAGGGAGGGAGGGAGGAAGGGCAATACCATGTTTACATACTTGAAGTCATATTTGTACACACACGTACTCCCACAAACCATGCTTCATTTACATCACTGCACTCACTTTGTTGTTGGGTATTTCCTGTTTATCTGGCTTTCTCGTCTAACTAGATTATAATTGCCTTGAGGGCAGAGACCACTCCTTATTCATCCTTGAGCCTCCATCTTTTTTTTAAAGCATGTGTTAAATAAAAGAATAAATTAAGATTTTTATAAAAGAATCAAGAACATAGAAACTAAAGAATAGTTAACTTCAAACAACTTTAGAATCTTGGCATGAAAAGAATTGCAAGAATACTATTTTTCTTGAATGTATTATTTGTAGCAAAACATGTTTATCAGGCTATTTTCCTCTTTCTCCCAGGATAAGCTGCAGAGCCCTTCTGTAAAAGCGTATTTGCTTAGATGGTTAATACCTAATTGAGTTAAACTAAAGACATGTGGAAAGGTAAATGCCTTGCCAAATACAGGATTACAAAGCTACACTGAAATGATTATATTTTTTTCCTCCTGGTTAATTTTTATTTATGCATATAACTGAGACTAGATTATATATCCTGAAGACTGGCTCAGCTACAGTTCCATAATGAAAAAGTTTGCTTTGTTTCCTGTGCAGCAGCGTTTCCTAGGAGCTTAGTTTTCAAAATCTGACAGCCATGTTGATAGTCCTCAGCTCTTGTGTCCTAGTCATCAACAAACAATGGTCTCCATTTGGGGAGAGTTATATCAGTCGTGTGCTGTCAAATGTTTAACGATAGCAATCCAATCCAAGAGAAAAAATAATGCCCATGTTTCTAGTGTTTGCTAATTTTTTTTTTAATTTAAAAAAATTTTTTAATTCATTTTTATTGCAGTATAGTTGCTTTACAATGTTGTGTTGGTTTGTGCTCTATAGCAAAGTTCATCAGCTATATGCATACATTATATCCCCTCTTTTTTGGATTTCCTTCCCATTTCGGTCATCACAGAGCACTGAGTTGAGTTCCCGGTGCTATACAGTAAGTTCTCATTAGTTATCTATTTTATACATAGTAGTGTATATATGTCAATCCTAATCTCCCAATTCATCCCACCATTTCCTCCAGTATCCATATGTCTATTCTCTACGTCTGTGTCTCTATTTCTGCTTTGCAAATAAGTTCATCTATATCATTTTTCTAGATTCCACATATAAGCGATATTATACAATATTTTTCTCTTTCTGACTTACTTCACTCTGTATGACAGTCTCTAGGTCTATCCATGTCTGCAAATTGCACAATTTCATTCCTTTTTATGGCTGAGTAATATTCCATGTATATGTGTACCACATCTTCTTTATCCATTCATCTGTTGATGGACACCTAGGTTGCTTCCATGACCTGGCTATTGTAAACAGTGCTGCAGTGAACATTGGGGTGCATGTGTCGTTTTGAATTATGCTTTTCTCAGGGTAGATGCCCAGTAGTGGGATTGCTGCGTCATATGGTAGTTCTATTTTTAGTTTTTTAAGGAGCCTCCATAGTGTTTTCCATAGTGGCTGTATCAATTTACATTCCCACCAACAGTGTAAGAGGGTTCCCTTTTCTCTACACCCTCTCCAGCATTTATTGTTTGTAGATTTTTTTGATGATGGCCATTCTGACCCGTGTGAGGTGATACCTCATTGTAGTTTTGATTTGCATTTCTCTAATAATTAGTGATGTTGAGCATCTTTTCATGTGTTTGTTGGCCATCTGTATGTCTTCTTTGGAGAAATGTGTTTGCCACTTTCTATGGTGTAAATACACCTATCATGTCCAATTTGGAGCTGACAACACAGTGTCGCTGAACGCAGAGTTGGGAAGAAATGTGCAGTAGTATGTAGTGATGTAGTAGATCCACAGTAAAAATATAATAGATGTAAGTAATCTCAAATCATAGATAGTAGTAAAATAGTTAATCAATGATGACTGTTGAGCACTTATTATTTAGTTTTGTTTTAATAAAATTTATTTAATTATAAGCTTATATAATTTAATTTGTAATAAAGGCTGTGTTAAAACATTCACAATCCTCTGTCACACACTGCCAGGAGCCCACTCCAGCACATCACTGGACATTGGCTCTGTATTTTTGCCTTAGATTACAATGAGCCAGGGGTATGCTGCCCGATTCCCTAAAATGGCAGCTCTTGGCCTGAGTAAGGAGGTGTGCAATCTTCCTTTCATTGTACAACTGTGGCACAGACACACAGCAATGAGAGTGCTGTGTACTTTATCTGTACAACTAGGATTACTGAGTATGGTGCAGTGTTCTCATATTCTCTTGCTATTCACAGAGGCAGCTTGTGTTGGGCAGAGCTGACCACATCAAGGAAGTGCACCAAAAAGATTTAATCCTCAGTATCAGTCTGTGTATTATAGAGAAAGGAGAGCAGAGCACATGCAGTGTCTTGTATAACAATCTAGCTGCCTGCTGAGGAAACAACTTTGTTTGAAAATAAGAGTTTCTGGAGCTGTTCTTCCATTGAATCAACTTGTGCATGCTGAGTCAGATTCTGGCAGACTCCTGAAAGGGAGGAGGAACTGAGTCTCTAGAGCATTTCGGATGTGCTTTTCCTCACCCCACACCAACTTAGGAGATTCCCCCAAATAAAGTAGACCTGGCTATACAATGTAATTATTTCTTCTGTCAGGCTAGACTTTAGCTTCTCTAAGTCTTCCAATTTTCCTGAATGGTGTAGACAAATCCCAGAAGTTCTCAAGTCTCCTTATGAGCTAGGTAGTAAGGTTAAGGTCTGCTTCCAGGGTCTGAACTGTTGAAGGGAAGGATGACTTCACAGTCAAATCTACGCCATTGATAGCCTGGCCAGAAGATGGAAAGTGGAAGTAGAGGTAACTGAGAGAGGGTTTGCCAGACCAGAAGTACCCAGGTGCGTAAAGTCAGCTTTGGAAGGTGATCAGGGCTTCATCAAGCTAAAAGGAAATGGGCTACACATTTTACCAGGTACCATCTTTAGCAAAAACGTCAGAAGAATGTTCAGGGAGTGACTTTAACCAACTACTCTATGGAGACGATCAGTGAAAAACCATAGAACCCAACCGTGAATAGAAAATCCCCACTCTTCTGCTGCCATGTGATAGAACAAGCTCCTCATACCTGGGTGTCCTCTTAAGTGGAGGAATGAGGATGGGGTAATATTAGAGACTGAGCATGTTTCCCTAAGAGCATTGAGCGATTTCTCAAAGGACTGTCTGAATTATCCCATGGGACTGAGTTTAATACACTGGGGTTAAATTTTATTTCCCCACTTTCCAGTGGGAAGGGAGCTCTAAGGGAAAGGGATCTGTTTAAAGTATGAAAGAAGGAAAGATGTTAAGTTTACTTTGCACATTTGAGTATGATATTGGTAAGTCCAAGATTCTTCTCTTTTCCATAAAATATTCTTAGCAATCCAAGGCAAGATTCCCATGTGGGGGTGGTACCAATCGAAGTCCACCCACTTTGGTGTGCAACACATTAAATTTTCTCTATTCTTTTAATATTTCAATTTATCACTATTTAAGCATCCTTCAAACACTTGTGGGAAACCTATTAATATATCAAAGATCCCCTTCTAAAAAAAAACAAAACAAAACAGATACCTTCCATTTATACAAACCAAAAAATAAATAAATTCACAAAAATGTGCATGACTTGCTCAAGGTCAAATGGTCATTGGTTAATGGAACTAGTATATAGCCCAAGTCTCCTGATGCCTGCTGTGATGTTATTTCCATTTAAGTGTGCCAACCCCATTTATTAAAAACATTTACTGGGCTTCTACTCCATTATTCCAAGCCCAGGAATCCTATTCTTTTAGAGAAGTCACAGGAGACTTCCTGCCTCTTACCAGCAACTCATTTATTTAATTGGTACTTTTTATAAGCCTTTGAATGTAAGATTTAGAATGACCAGAAACAGTTGTCAGGGCGTGAGGGGAGGTTTTTTCATCAAAGTCCCTCTCATTTCTACACAAGAAAATACTAATAAATCATCCAGACATTTTACCTGCACGGATTTCACAGCTCTCTGCTGGTGAAAGCACCGGGACTAAAACATCTTTCAGGTTTTTGATGCTTGGTAACTTTCCCTAATTTGTCTAAGGTCTGTTTAGAATCTCTATATCTTCATTGATTAGTTTTGGTTATTTCTAGTTTTCTAGAAAATAATACATCTCACCCATGTTTTCAAAATTATTTGCTTAGTGCTGAACAAAAAAGTCTCATGAGTCTAAATTTCCTGTGTCTGTGATTAGTTCTCCTTATCATGTCTGTTTTTGAATAGCTGGGCTTCGCTTCTCTTTTTTTCCCCTTGGAAAGAGTTAGCTAATGATTTATGTACTTTATTGTGCCTTTTTTCCATCAAAGATCAAACTGTAATATTTTATTACAATTATTTTGAAGATATTCTGCAATAATTTTTTTCTCTCTGCCACCAACCCTCCCCACTCGAGTCTTTGCCAAAAGTCTTTGAAGAGAATGTTCAAATTCTAGAAACTAAGATATTTTATTTTCCCATTTTTCTTCATTGATTGTTATTGCATTTTGATAAGATAATAATGTCTCTTATTTCTTCTTTTTGGAATGGTTTGAGGTCTCCTTTGTCTGTTTTTGTGACTATTTAAAGATGAATGGCCACTTTGTTGACAAGTGTCAATAGTAGGTAAGGTACAGGTAAATCAACTAGTGTTGAACTACCTGAAGGATACAGGTCTATCAGCACACTACTGGCAGGTAGCCAGGATATCAGCAATATTTTTACAAACAGGGTGAAAATTTGACCCTAAAATCCTTCACTGGAGAATATAAAGCTGCAAACAACTGATGATATGTGAATGAATGAAGGTTACTCTAGAACTTCTTGAAACTTAAGAATTTCTCCTAAGTCCAACCTAGTATATTAGTCTATAGAAATCCTACTACTAGTCAAATCTGAATCCATGCCAAAGAACATCTCACCTGGGCCAGGTGTGCTTCATCAATCTCTGAGCTATCCTGTTCAATGCATCACTGCAGGGCAACAGTGCACTCAGACCTGAAGTCCTCATCCATCACTCACAGACTCAGGCTGTACAATCTGGCCTGAGTCAATTCATGAATTTAGTGTCTGAGAACCAGGACAAAGGACAAGTTTCCAGATAGCTACAAGATCATGTTTAAAATGCCTTCCACGACCTGTAGTTTCTTTGGGCTTGTGGATGGGCATATGGTCACTTGACAAAAAGGCATATTCTCTGTTTTAAAGGTACTGAATTCATTATATCAAGTAGATCTTTTATTCATCAAATTATCTAGGTCACCTTTATCATCATTTTGTCTACATACTGTGCCACAAGAAAGGTATGCATCAAATTGCCTACTACATTGTTCCTATTTCTGCTTGAATTGCCTGTTGGTTTTGTTTTATGAATGTTTATGATATTTTATCACATGCAAAATAACTGTTAGATTTTTGTTGTGGATTTCACACTTAATCAATATAAATTGGCCTTTTGTGTCCTACAATGCTTAATAACTTTAAATTTAACACTGACTGATATCATGGCTCCTGTTTTCAATTTGTGCCTTGCATGCTTTAAACATCTGATTATTCTCAGTGTTTTTGAGTCACTTTGTTTTAGTGACTTACATACCATATACATTTGCATTTTATTCAATAATTCCATTTGGGAGTTACAGAATTTTAATAGATGAGTTAAAAAAATTAAAGTTTCTTAATATAATCAATGTTGTTGTTCTTGGGTTCAAATTAATACTTTATGTAATACTTTGTTTCTATTGTTTTTTATCCTTTTAACATATTGCCTGTGTTGTCTGAGTGTATTAGTGTGTGTGTTTTTCTTCTGATTGTTTCGAACTTTTGTAATTTTGTTCTGTTGGTCAACTTTAAAACGTTATCTTGGGCTTCCCTGGTGGCACAGTGGTTGAGAGTCCGCCTGCCAATGCAGGGGACACGGGTTCGTGCCCCGGTCCGGGAGGATCCCGCATGCCGTGGAGCGGCTGGGCCCGTGGGCCATGGCCACTGAGCCTGCACGTCCAGAGCCTGTGCTCCGCCAACGGGAAAGGCCACAACAGTGGGAGGCCCACGTACCGCAAAAATAAATAAATAAATAAATAAATAAATGACTGCAGGAGAAAGCAATTAAATTTTTTTTTAAATGTTATCTTATGTACATCCTCTAGTTTACTTTTCTCTTACTTTTATCAATTAATTATGTAAGTGCAAAATGGATACAGAACTTCTTGTAAATAAATGTAGACTTAATAAATGATGATAATTAATAGTAATTATGTAGAAATATTAAGTTATTTTAGTTATAAATATTTCTTCCTACAAAGTATTATCTCTGTTTTACAAATATTGCTGGTATCTCAGCACAACTGTGTATTTTTCTGTCATCAGTTCTGAAGCTTGATAAACTGGATAGGACTAAGGGGGGCGGGGCTGAAACTCATGAATAAGGCTTCACTGAATTTTCATGCCATTAAACACAAAGGTCTGAATAAAAATAACTTACAACTGTGATTATCGTGATTTGGCTTTGCTTGTTTTGCTGACTGCTGTTCTCTCTATACGCATCTTTCCTTCCATTCATCACTCCTCACTTTCCCTCACATTGTTTATCTAGATGAATCTATGGTTTATATAGCCTATTTTCCCTTTTCTTATTGTCTCCTTTCCCCTAACACTTTCCATTAATTAATGAGTCATAGTGTCCATCACACTTACAAATTACATTTTATAAAGATAACGTAATAAAAATCGTAGTAATTGAAGAGAGACCAGAGAATCATAAATACTCAGTCCGTACTCAGAATCAAACTTTGGTTCTCAATCAATTAATACTGCTAAAGCCTTCAATCCTAATGAACCACCAGAGGACCATCAGATTTTTCTAAAATTCTGTGCATATAAATGCAAGGAGAAAGCTAAGCACAAGCACGATCAATATTTTTTAAAATATCTAAGCAAAGAGCAACAGATGACTACTCAGAATTTTAAATTATTACTTTTGAATACTTAGTATAGTGTTGCTTAGTTAGAATACCAAATAATGTATTTATCTCTGAGAAATAATTTTTTACAATAATAAAATTTTTATTCATTAATTCATTTATCCATCCAAGGATTCACTAAATATAAACTGAATGCTAACAATATTCTAGAGAATGTGAGTCCCATAAATCTGAATATGACATAACCTTCAAATACCTACATATATTTTAATTTAAAAAGTATTCCATGTACTTACAGAAAACATAAAAAATGACACAGAAGAATGTAAAAATACAGGAGACAGTTACATACATACACTCACAGAATTAAAATTGTATTATATAACCTTACATTTTGACTCATGTGAAAATAAAAATACACATTAAACTTTTATATTTATATATGCTTTCTTAAGTTTTTTTCACTGCTATGAAATACAATTCTTTTCCATGTAATTTAGTGGTGAATTTAGTGGCTTTCTAGTAATCTATTAAATAGACACATCAAATTTCTTTAAATGGATGGCCCACTATTATTTGACCTTGAGACTGAATGCTACTCTTCTACATTATTATTGGTCTACAACTCTTCAGATTGTATAGTCTTTCCAATAAAATTTTGAGCATGAACCCAATACATAAATATCTACTTATAAATTATATATCACTGTATTTATCTCTTTTTAATTTATGAAGGTAATTTTACTTATTTTTTCCAAAACTGTATAAAAACTAAATGGAAAAAAATTTTTAAACCCATTTACTGTGAAAATTTTCTGCAGAAAAAAATCCCAAGTTCCCTCTGCATTCTACTTTCATACTTTGCTGGTATGGGCATGGAGTAGACTTCACTCCAGAGAAAGATGTGCTCTTCTACAAGGCGTTACTGTTCTGGGGTTTTTGCTAAACACCACAGCAAATCATTGCGAATTCTCTGATCAGTCTGGTCATAGTTGGAATGTGTTTTTACCTTGTGTTAGCTCTGACAAGTGTTCAGCTTATCCCTTGGTCATTTTTTACCTAGGCTTTTTTAAGGTCCCCCCTTTGTACGCATGGCCTAGTACTCAGCAATGCCTCCACAATGTTCCTGTATTGATCTCTAATGCTCTTTCACCACGGGGCTCCTTCCTCTGCAGCTCTGTCCCACAACTTCCAGCCCCCTCCGCCTCTCTAACGTCCCACCTCCCCCCTAGCCCAAGGAGAATGCTGGCCTCTACCTCCCTGCCCCTACTTCATGCTCCTGGTCCAAAAACTGCCTCCAGGCAAAAAGCTGGATAACAATCCTAGGACTCACCACATTTTATGGGCTTTCTCTAAGATCATAGTCAGAGGCTACTTGATATCCACACCTGAAGACAGTTGTTTCATGTACTTTTCCACTTTTCTAATTAGTTATGACAGTAGGTTAAGTCCAGTCCTTGTCATTTCAACACAGCTAGGAACAAATTTCTATCCATTTAAATTTAGCTAAGAACATAAAATTCACTGGACACATTTTTTTCTTGCACATGTTATCTGTTTTTATCTTTCAATCTTGCTTTGATGCCATTTCTTTTTGTTTAGAGAATTTACTTCGTCAATTCCTTCAGAATGATACCCTGGATGGTACACCCAATAAGCACCTGCTATACCAGATTTTATCCTTCTTTTGCCCTCACATATGACTGCTATCTTGGGTGTGTAAATATTCTCAGATGGCAGTTCGGTACCTGAATAATCTGTAAATATTGTTCCACTGCCTTCTAGCTTCCAGGATTGCAAATAAGAATTCTCATGTGGTTCATGATCAATTAGTTGAAGCACAGACAATATTAATAGCTCAACACTACTGCAGGATAGGTACCTGGCACGAATAGAGCTCTTAGGCAAACTGGCCTAGATCCTGACACTTCCGTTTAGTAGATGAGTGATCTTGGGTAACCTTACTCATTCTATGTAGGGGGTGGGGTGTGTGTGTGTGTGTGTGTGTGTGTGTGTATTCCTCATTTTCCTCACTGATAAAATAAGGATACATAGTAGTACCTGCCAGAGGTTTAATGTGAAGATCAAATAAATGTTTAAATATAAAGAGCTTAGAATATTGCCTGGCACACATTAACCACTCAACTAATGTTAATAATATTATGTGAAACATCACTGCAAAGTCTCTTTGCAATAACCCAGACTAGTTCATTCTTCATGAATAGATTTTCTTTACCCATTAACTTCTCTGAAAAAAGGAGCAACCACACACTCTGCTTCCCTTTGCAAACCAATGCCCACAGAAGGGAGTTCAATCTTTTGTGTTTTCTGTTATTTAAAAAAGTGCTTTTGGTAGCTTACCACATCCATTTTAAAGTTTGCTTATTTGTTTTTAGAACAAATATGATTATATAAGATATTGTTTATAATAGTTAAAATTTAGAAGCAATCATAATGTCAAAGTACCAAGAAATAGCTGATAAAGTTTCTCAACAGAATATCATGAAGCCACGATAAAATTTTTTTTCTAAAAGCAGATACTAATATATGGTTTTGCTGGTGATACAATGTTAAATTATAAAGGTAGAATTATATATATATAATTTATATGCTATTATCTTATGTATCTATAATGTATTCAAAGAAAATAGACACATCACAATATTGCACAGTGACTATCTTTGAGCAATAGCTTGCTTTTTTAGTTAATTTTTAATTTAAAAAAAGATATTACTTTTAAATTCAGATAAAAAGTTGTTTGGGCCAAGTAATTCTAAGATATTATCCTCCCGTGCCTTTGGTACTACTGGCCCTACTGATCCTCTGTCCTAAGTATGGACTCAAACAACGTTTCTGCAGTTTTCCTGCACAGCCATGTACGTCCACACACGTACATACACATGCCTGTGTGTGTGGATGGACACGGTTGTGCAGGAAGACTGCAGAAACGTTGTGTGCTATATACATATATTGTTGCTTGATATATATAAGAGAATATACTTTGTCTTATGAATCTATATCTATAAATTTACATTATTTTCCATTCTTTTACATAATTCTACCATGTGATTTCAAGGTCACTTTGCTCTTTTTACTGGTTTCTTCTCTCTCCTTTTGTAAGCCATTTCTCTCTCTCTTTTGGGGACCATCTCAAGGAAGAAGTGGAGGAGGTAATTTGTTTTTTACTGTGTGAAAATATTGACGAATAAACTAAGACAACTTAAAAACAGTCTTCTCTCTTTCAACAGTTTAAACTTGGTACATTTCATAACCAAAGACCAATCTTATTTGCAAAGAAAGGACAGAATCCCCCCTGGTAATGACTCCTTGAATTCTGATTATCCATTTGATGCATGGCCAAAATGTCTTCGGAATGTTTCTGGTCAGGATCACCAAATTTCCCCCAGGATTCTGAAAGTTCATTTTGAGCAACAACACAGATCAGCAAACCCCATATACAGAATTTTTTGGCCTCAAATTTTCCATGAGGAAGAACTGACAAGGTAAAATGCATGGGATATTAAGGTTTTTAATTTGTCATTTATGAAATTATCATGGCTTCTCTATTCTACCAATAATTTTCAGTGAAAAACAAGTTCCAAGATGATTTGCCACAATTTGATGACTGCCATTAATTTTAATGAATCATTTCCTGTTGGGGGTACAATCATGGATGCAGGCTATTTAAGTGTTCTGTTCTTCCCCTATTTATCCTCATCACTAACAATCTATGGTACATCTTTTTTATTCCCAGGATACTTTGAAAGACAGAACCCTAGATGGGTGATTGATACGGACCGATAGAACTAGTAATTATTGGGAATATATCCTCAGATATTTTACAACCTTTGTCTTACTGTTTGCTTATATGAACTTCTGTGAAGTAGATAAACTCTTTCCCTTTATAGACATTAAAAAATTAAGAACGAGACCAGCTAAGAAATTTGGCCAGAGTCATGTAATTCACAAGCCAGGGAGCCACCATGTAGTTCCATCCTCATTCTGATGCTCATTTACATTTCCTCACAGTTCGGTCAACCTCTCACCTCTAACCACTTAAATTCACCCCAAACCTTGATCCTGGATTAATGTTTCTAAGCCTAGGGCTAACGATACTATCCCCTGGCTCAAAGTCATGATGCATCCCATATTGCCTTCAAAGCTTTCTAAAACATGGTCCCCAAACCACCTTTGCAAACTCTTCTTTTAGAATATATGCCATATTTTCCAATCGAGTCAAACTATCCCTGGACATATTTTAGTGTGACTTGCCTTCACATTTTTCTAATGCATTGGCTATGGTAAAGCTCTCTTACTCTCCAAAATTCTAAGGTCATACTGGTAAGCATGTTTGTAAATCACTTTGTGACAGGGTCAGGATGGGTACTTTCAGGCTCGGCTGCACTCTTCCTGTACTCCTTCTTCTCCTCCATGAACATAATCCAGAGCATCTCACAATTCCAGAGACATCCATCAGTGTTCTCTCACCAAACCTTTGCACCCATCTTGCTATGGATCCATCTCATGCCACCTCATTCCCTCCTGCTGCAACCTCACAGACTAGAGTTTCAACCCTATGTCCTCTCTTGCCCTGGAATGAGGAAGAGGAAAGGGACATCAGTCACTTGCCAAGGATGCCTGAGATAGTGGGCTGCATCCACAAGGGACCAGCCCATTGGCCAGAGCTGCTATACACCTTGCCCAAGGTCAACTCCTTTCCTCTGAGGCCCATATCCAAAGACTGGTTGACGCCAGGCCTGGCCTTCTTGATCCAACTCAAAACAATTATGAAAGGTTATTCTGTTTCCAGAGCCTAATTTCCTGTGTGTTGCAGTCTGGGATCTTGAGAAGCATAATCTGTGAGAGAGTTTAGCATGAAAAATGTTTATAAAGACATGCCCTTGAGACCAAAACCTGTGGAAGGAAAGGTGAAGACAGAATGAAAAGACGCTGTTTGTCCCTGGATACAGATACTATGTGTGCATGTGCCTGGAGATTGAAAAGTTTCTGCTCAAAGATTAACAGTAAAAAAGGTTTAAAAAAAGAGGCTTGATTATGTCAAAATTGATAATATTTCCATTTTTACATAACATTCTGAAGTTGCCGAATGGTGGGCTTATCTCGTGGTCTTCAGGATATGTTTAGGAGATACAGGTCACGTCCTAAGGGCATTATTCATATACAGATGGTCCTGACTTACAATGGTTCAACTTACAATTTTTTGACTTTAGTGTTGCGAAAGTGATAGCATTCAGTACAAACTGTACTTCGAATTTTGAATTTTGATCTTTCTAGGGCTAGCAATATGCAGTACCATGCTCCTGTGGAGCTGGGCAGCGGTAGCAAGCCACAGCTCCCAGTCAGACACAGGATCATAGGAGAGTCAACAACCCATGCATTAACAGCCATTCTGCACCCATGCAACCATTTTGTTTTTCACTTTCAGTAGAGTATTCATTAAATTCCATGAGCTATTCAACACTTTATTATAAAATAGGCTGTGTGTTAGATGATTTTGCCCAAAGTGTAGACTAATATTAAGGGTTCTGAGCACATTTAAGATAGGCTAGGCTAAACTATGATGTTTGGCAGGTTAGGTATATTAAATGCATTTTCAACTTAGATATTTTCAACTTATGATAGTTTTATTGGAGGTAACCCCACCATAAGTCAAGAAAGATCTGTAATTATGACTGAGGATGTCTGTACACTCGCTTGCTGTGTGCCTCTGCCCCTAATATGTTAGCTCTGCAAGGCCAGGGACATTTTATGATGGTCTAGCAACTAAAATAGTTTGTGTCACATAAAATTATTAACAATTAATTATTAACAATTGTTGAATGAATTACCAAATTGGTTTTTATATGATGGTATGAATAAGGGCTACACATGTATACCCAATCTATTGTCTGGTGTTCATTTTTCAGGGCCGTCTGCTCACAGTTTAAACAAATTAGGCAGCACATTGCCCTGAGACATTTTTGTTACGTGATTATTTCCAGAATGGTGAATACTTGAAATTTAGGGTCATGTGTGCAGGAAAAGCTGCTAAATCGAATGCCAAGAATGTCAAAACCCGGTCTCTTGGCATTGGAGCACTGGCAAAAGGACAGATCAAAGTTTGGGTTATGCTGACTATGTACCATAAATGGCCTGGCATCATGTTCTACTAACTACATGGCCCTTTCACAGTGGTACATCCCCACCTTGTCTTTCTTTCCACTACTATAAATTAACATCCATATTATCAATATAGTTCATTTTGAACACTGGCCTTAAGAGAAAGAATATTAAATTCAGCAGAAATCATGGCAGGCTTTTTCCAACAGCTTTGCAGGAAAGCAGAAAGAATGATTATAGACTAGTTTACATTCTTCTTATATTAAAAATTATTTTCCAATAACAAATGTAGTAATTTCTCATTGTGGAAAAATGCATAAAAGTATGAAGAAAATAACTGCTTCCCTTACTGCCACTAAGAGAGAAGCACTTTTTGAACATTTTGGTAATCTTGGTATTTTTCTGTTATGGTCTTTTAACGTGTGTGTGTCTGTGTGTGTGTACACATGCACATTAAGTCTGGATTTCTCCATAGCATTTAAAGAATAAGAACTGCCACTTTTTAATTTATGTAACCAAAGCATCTCTGCCTTGAGCGCCTTCACCTCAATGATGGAGAGAAGTGTAGTTTTCGGGTCTCCCCATCAAATCCTTTTATCAGAGGTACCTCAGTGTTTTTATCAGTCCAGAAAGCCTGCAAGCCCTCTGGTCATTGTACTGGTCTCCTTATCACTGGGCCTCTGACCTAAAGGTGTGAAATCTGTTTCAGGGTGGACAGCTTCTCTAGAAATGCAACATCCTCAGAGCGAAACTGAGTTACCTGGGAACTTCAGGTCAGCTCTAGGAGCTCTTCAATTGGTTGCCTTACTCACTCTTCATTACATTATATATTTGCATCTCGTGTTCAAGCAAATTCACCATTCCTAAAAGAACAAATGCTGAGCTATTTATCCGAGTTTTCGGGACAATATTATCTTTCTCTTCTTCAAAGATATGCTTTCATGAACCTCTTGTTGTAGTTATTTATTAATTATCCTTAGAACTTAAAAATCTTCCTCTACCAAATGCAAGCCGGGGGCTGCCTAGCCACCTGATTTCTGGCCCAATCCTCTTAGGTGTCTCTCTGGACAGCACAATGCACAGATTTCCTGCATGACCTCCCTGTGTCTGGCGGGTCTCACCCAGCGCGTGTTGCCACTGGCGATGGGATCACCTCCTGCCTCGGCTGCGCCTAACACGCCGCATGAATGGCATACAGACATCTTCTCACTCCCGACACACAACAAGACGAGTCACCGAAGAGGAGAGCACCCGGCGTCACCCACGCAACTCCCCCCTCCGCCTCCACCAGTCCCCGAGTCGGGGACAGCGAAGTCACTCATCTCAAGGTCGTCAAGCAGCGGGCTTGGTGTTTCCGAGACGGAGGCAGAAGCCCTGGGGCCCGCCACACCCACGCCAAGAGCTGCGGAGAGGTGACAGAGCTGCCAACCAACGCAAGGCGCCGCCCAAACTACTGGGTGGGGAATCTTCTAGAAGAAGGAAGGCGGGGACAGGACGCGCCCAAGTTAGAGGAGCGGCGGGTGTTTCGAGCGCTTCTCTCTCGGCTGCGTTAAACAGGGACGAAGGAACTGCACACACGGCGGCGCTGACTCCATATCCTGCATCTCCCCACCCGCGAGGCAAGATGGCGGCGGCCGGGAGGCTCACCCCTGACGAACCCCAGCGCGGGGCGGAGCTGCGGTCTCAGCGAGGCGCGCGCAGCAGCCCGCGGCCCAGCGCTGACAAGGGAGCCCAAGCTCAGGGGCCCAGCCGCACCCAGGGAGGGTGCCCGGCCCGCGGGCCTCCCCCGGCGCTTCCCCACCCCCGAACTCTCACCTGCGTCGGCCCTGCGCGGCCTTCCCACCGAGGCCTCCCTCGCTGCTCGCCAGAACGCCGGCTGTCCGGGAGGTTGGAGGCCGACCCCGGGCCCCAGGTCTCCAGACGCCACCGTGGGGACCCGGAAGGCACTGGAGGTCATCGCCCCTTCTCCCGGCTCCTTCCCGCGGGAGGCAGTGGGCGCACCTCGCCTTCGCTGATGTGGAGCCCGGGCCTCAGGGCAGAGGCCTACTCCAGCGTTTCCCGCCACTTCCTGCGGCCGCGATGCATTCTGGGAGCCGCGTAAAGGGAGGGGCCGCTGGGACCGCCGGCTCCCGGGCCGCGGGCTGGATCTCCGCAGGAGGAAGTCGAGTTCCGGAGAAAAGCAGCGACCACTGAAGACGCCGGTTGTGAGGTGAGGTGCCGGGCGCGGTGGAAGATGCCAGAGACTCTGGAGGCGGGCGATTTAGGGAGAGTGGGCGCCTGAGGGACTCATAACGCCAGGACCGGCAGGGCGTCCCTTTCTGACATTATGGCTTTTGAGACGCTTGTTAAGCTGTGCTGGTCGGTGCGGAGTTGATGTTCATGCGACGGCGGGGATGATAGTGTCCGAGGGGCCTGCGCCTCGGTACGTGGGTTCTGGGTTGTTGCTGCTTTAACTGGATCACAGCCGCGCAGGGTTGCAACAGAGAAGGTTTCCAGGGTGGGACTGGTGTTGTGTTTTTAACATGTTTCTCGGAAAACAGGTCCAGAGGGGGCTTGAGATGGGATGTTTAAGAGCTGGGATTGGCCTCAAGACCTGCTCTGGGAATACGTGATATTGATGCCCAAGGATTAGGATAAATTCGGACGGACCCCGCATGGGGAGGTCTTTTATATGCACCCCATGCTTCAGACCACAGCTTTCCCAAGATCTGACCCCAGAAACCTGATGTCAACCCAAGGCAGACCCTGGAGTCCTGTCACTTTCTCACCAGTTGTGTGAATGACAGGAGGGCAGGTGTTGCCCTAGAGAGTGTTTTCTAACTTCCGACTTGGTTCCAAGAAAGGCCTGTTTTGGCCTGTGTCCTTCTTCCATGATCCTTCCAGTTCTTCCTAAGAGGGATCCCAAGGTGGTGGAAGGAAGTGTTACACATGTAAAAACCAAGGTTCAGAAAGTTTAACTTTCGCCTAGCAGGTGAAAGCATTTTTGTTGTTTTCCATTAATTGTTTGTAGGATATACACTCACTACTCTAGGTAGAGTTGAGTTTTTCACCAACGTATGGTTATACCACCATGGAAATGGAGAACACTCCACCACGGGAAAGCAGTGGTCTTATACTGCCCATTTGTATTGAGCCTCTCCACCCTTAATCTTTGATCTACTTTAGGTCCCTATTCCTTGGTATTTTCTAGAATATCATATAAATGGAGCACTGTGTTGCTGTATAACTCCTGTTTGTAAACTTTGATGCCACATTTGTAAAAGTGCATAATTATACAAACCTTGCAGTGTTCTAAGTTCAAAATCTTTGACTTAGAGGGAAATGCATTATGCCTTCAAAACTGAGAGATTCCACTGTTACGAGCCACCTTGTTTCGGGTGAGACCCTGTGCTTAGTTTTATTCATTTGCATGTTGGGATGAATGATGGGGGCATGGGAACAGATGAGAAACTAATAACTGTAAAAATCACATAATCTCTATACCACTAAGAAAACATAAATTGGCACTGAAAATGGGAGGAAAAAAAAAAGAGCACAGCTATATAAAATAAAGATGAACAGAATCACTTATACCAGGCAAAGTAAAATTAATGGAACACATAATTGAAGAGTTTAATTTAGTGACATTAAGTATTTTCAAGGAGATAAGGAAATATAAGGAATTATAAGGAGAACCAAGGGTCAGATTTGTATTAATTTATTTTTATTATTAATTAATATTGAGGACTAACAACAGATTGGGAAGAGTAGAATAAATCTAAAGACAAATTAATGAACTTGAAGTTCAGATCTTGATACTTTACTAAAAAGGTGTCAGAGCGAGATAACAAAGTGGATACTGCAAAAGAAAAATCTAGGAATATTGAGGACAGAAGAAAATGCATTAACATCAACATGAAAGGAGTACTCAAGAACAGAACAAAAAATTTTTTAAAGGAGTGTTATCCTAGAATTTACAAGGATAAGAGAAAAATCATTGCTAGCTGATTGAAAAGCTTCAGAGTACTCCAGGCATCACACCTAGAAATATTTTTGTGAAATTTAAGTAAATGAAAGACAAAGAAGTGTGTTTCAAAACCTCCAGAGATGAAAGAACTCTTCCCTAGACAGAAAACAAATTCCATCAGATCTACCTCAAATTTCAATGGCAATTTTGATGGAGGAAGAAAATGAGTAGTATTTTCAAATGTTTAAGTAAATAACTTTAAAACTGTATTTTTGTATTCAATTCAGTTATCACTGGATTAATAGTTAAAGATAATTTCATCTTTCAAGGCATCAGATGGTATACCATGCCAAGATCTAATTATAAATACCCTCGGGGGAAGTACTCACATAAGAAAGCAGTATCATGGAGGATGGTAGGCGCCAATGGAAGTAATGGTTTCACGTAACTTAGTAAAATGAAATGTTTTCTCACAATGTAAGGAACAGAATAAAACAAAAAAGCAAGGAACAGATGTCTATTCTTAACAATTTAGATCTAAAGTTCTAGATGTTTTTATCGTACATTGGCAGAGGAGGGGTGGAGCAATCGAGAATGGAGAAAGAGACCCTGAGTATGAGTACCGGCAAGTGTGCTCATTTTGTTGGGGGATGATATGGACAATGGTAAACTGAAATTAGCAGGGGAAATAATTTTACTATCTAGTAAGGAGGGAAGAAAAAAAGAGTCCTGAGGCCAACAGTTTCAAGAATTTCTACTTTTGAGCAATGAAAATAATTGAAATAGGGCTACCTAAATCGTCTTGGGTGACTCTAAAAACAATGCTGAAAGATAAAAAACAGGGTCAGAGATGAATTAACACAGTATCAGTCCTTTTTTATAAATATGAAAAGAAGCAAAATTAAAATATGTACATATTATTCAAGGATATCTATTTTTTTTTTTTTTTTTTTTGAGGTACGGGGGCCTCTCACTGCTGTGGCCTCTCCCGTTGCGGAGCACAGGCTCCGGACGCGCAGGCCCAGCGGCCACGGCTCACGGGCCCAGCCGCTCCGCGGCATGTGGGATCTTCCCAGACTGGGGCACGAACCTGTGTCCCCTGCATCGGCAGGCAGACTCTCAACCACTGCGCCACCAGGGAAGCCCCAAGGATATCTATTATTGTGATAATTCTACAAAGAAACAGGAGGAAATGATTATCACCAAATTAAGAGAGTGATACTATCTCCAGGAATCAACGAGGACAAGATTGGGGAATGACCCACAGGACAATCTAAAGTACTAACATATTTAGCAAAGCTTTGATTCATGGGGTTCATTTTTTTATTATTCTTTAACTTCATCTATTTGCCGTAGACACGTTTGTATGCACGATATATTTCCTAACATATTTTTAAAACAAAATATTTATTACAGTTGCTGAATTTTCTCTTCTTAATGGACACCAACATACAAATTTTCATTAATAACAAACTACAGTTGATCCTTAAACAGCACAGGTTTGAACTGCACTGGTCTACTTATATGTGGATTTTTTTGAGTAAATACAATACTACATGATCTGTGGTTGGTTGAACCTACAATGAAGAACTGCAGACACAGGGAGCGGACCCTGGGGACTTGAGCATCCTGGGATTTTGGTATTCATGTTGGCTCCTGGAACCAGCCCCCCTCGGACACTGAGGCAGACTGTACACAGATTTTCGACTGCTCAGGGCGTTGGCACTCCTAACCTCTGCATTATTCAAGGGTCAAAACTGTACTTGCTAGAGAAAATTTTTCATCATTGCTAATAATCAAAAAACTACCTGAGGGCTTCCCTGGTGGCGCAGTGGTTGAGAGGCCACCTGCCGATGCAGGGAACACGGGTTCGTGCCCCGGTCTGGGAGGATCCCGCATGCCGCGGAGCAGCTGGGCCCGTGAGTCATGGCCGCTGAGGCTGTGTGTCCAGAGCCTGTGCTCCGCAACGGGAAAGGCCACAGCAGTGAGAGAGGCCTGCGTACTGCAAAAAAAAAAAAAAAAAAAAAAAAACCTGAGTGGAGGTGCATTGTTATGTCATTCTGAGACATTGTGCAGTTCTTTATGGTGGGTTTGAAGAGTTTGTGCCATGCTTTTTGCTGTCTTAAATACACTAACAAAAACTATATAGAGTTGCCAAAGTGGTGATAATGTGATAATGCTAGTAATCCGAGGCACTACAATTATTTTAGAAACCAAAGTATGCACAATAAAAATACTGTGAGTGGTAAAAAAATGACAGACATCACTTGTTTGGTTTCTCTTTGAATTTCTAAATAGCCCTGTGCAAACTAATGTGTTCTTAGCTAAAAAGATTGTTTCATATACTAATAAAGTTGTTCTTTTATTTTAGAATAATTTTCATATTTAATTAATGTTATTCAGACTATTCATTTCTTTATCAAATATGTATCAAATCCCGCACAATGACCCATACATGAAATTCACATAGTAAATTCCCGGTTCACTCTAGGTTGTTTTAAATAGTTGTTGGATAAATGATTTGTGGTTAAAAATGAATGAATAAGTTATAAATTTACCAAAATTCCTCCAATGAATAAGCATCAAAACTGGGAGTTGAGCCCACTGTTCTGTATCTGAAGCCTTTGTATCTGTGCTGCCTTCATTTAGCAGGTATGTGAATTGTACCCTAATCTCCAGTTCTGGCTGCTGTCTTCAGAACACACCACTACTATTTGTTTGTTTGTTTGTTTCTCCTGTTTGCATTCAGACTGCCCTGTGCCTTAGAAGATTAGTTTAAATGAATCAACATATTTATTGATCTGCTGTAAGATTCCAAGTAACATCATTCCTCGTGGTAGAAACAGATATTTGAGTCAGGTAAAAGTTTGTATCAACAAACACATGGAATAGTTGGAGGTGGTGGATGGGGTGTCTGAGGAAGGAGAGCGTGACTAAGTCACGTCACAGCATTTTAAAAATTACACTTGAGATGTAGATTTAACCAAGAGCCTAAACTTTTAACTGACATGTGAAGATTGCCTCAATAATAGTCTTGCTTCTTCTACAGACCACATTAGTGAATCACTGGAAAGATATTTTCATGTCAAGAAATGTACTGAGGGAATATGAGGGCAAACTGCCTACCTTCGTTTATGCCAAAGATACCAAATGTTAAAAATGCAAATAGACACACTCTTTTCCTTGCATGCCTAACACTGTGCAAATATAAACTTAGGAAAAGGCCCAATATAATTTGCAGCAGAAAAGTAAATAAGCAAGCACACTCTCTTGACATATTTTGTGGTTCAGTAATACAAGTCTTTTTGTTTACAAAGGAATTTTAAAGTGTTGGTCTTCATGTTTATACTCTGCTGCAAGATTCTGAGTAGGAGGCTTTTTTTTTTGATCTGGTATGTTTTTACACAAAACTCACATGAGATTACTGATCTAAAATAAATGTAAATATTTGTGCGATCCTGCATGTATGGGTAGTCTTTCATTATGTAAAGAGCAGCACTGCTGGCTAATGTTTAATACACACTAAAAGAGATAAAAGTAATCAAGAAATTAAATTTAATAAGTGATGTCATTAGAGCATATTGAATTGTAATGAATATTCACTGTTTTTCTGGTTGATTTTACTATTTTCTAAATCATATTATTTCAGAAGGCTATTGCTTTGACTATTCAAAATATCTTCCTTAGGACATACAATGCTTACATAAAAAGTGTGTATACCAAAATAGTACAGATTTCATTATATATGCATAAACACATGGAAGTGTACAGGAAATAAAAATGTTCTAGAGACAGACATATTCAATTCAGAAGCAAAGCATTAGCATTTTTCTAAAATGCAGCATCTCAAAAGAACAAAGCCAGTCTTATATAATGTTATCTATGTAATATATATTTTATATATTATTTATATCTCATAGTTGAATCATATTTGAATAGCTGGCCAACATTTTTGTGGCATTTCCCAAGGTCTCTGAAGAATATGAAAAATATTAGGAAAAATGCATCCAGGTAAGAAAGAAAGTCTGTATTTGGGGCACATATTTGGCGGGGGCCAGAGTGCCTCCGTCTCACTCCTCTCCAACAAGTCTTCCACACAGTTCTCAGAGTTCTTTTTCTAACATGAAAATGCAATTTGTCATTGTCCTTTCCATTTTTTTCAATGTATCTATCTTTTCTACAGAATAAGACAGACTTCCTTCTTTATAATATCAAGGTCTAGTTCTGCCCACCCATCATATTCATTTCCTGTTTCCTCAGGAGTTGGTGTTTGTTTGGTTTCTTTTATTATGTCTCTGTCTTTTCCATTTCTGCTCATAACCTATTTTGGAAGTTATATCCCTGTATGAGTTTGCAGTAATTTGGTTCATTTTGTGCACTAGAAGGATGTCGGCACTGCCTCTGCCCTACCCCAGAGATAGGCATGTGAGATCGAACTCAGTAAGTCACAATACCCTCTATTTTTGGCAAGTGTAATTAGTTCAGAAAAGAGAAAATGACCCAAAATGAGCCAATCCACTTCTTACCTGGAACTTTTACTGTAGTGTTAGGAGAACTGCAATGACAATAACAATAGCAACAAAAATTCTCATCCTCTAGCTAAACCGATGGATAGGAATATTCAGCTTTAGCTACTGTCTTTGCCAATTCACTGAGAATGAAGCCAACACAGAAGAAAGAAGAGACAAGGTATGGAACCAGGAGTCTAGATGCTGTGATTTAAATCTCTAGATATGGCTTGGTCAGGAAGGACATTCTCAGTTCCCCCTAAATTCAGTTGAGGCAGGTTTCCTTAATAATACATCATTAGTCATTACTAATAGTTCTCCCATCTACATCTCAAACATTAATATTCTACAGTATTGAACCTCTTATACTTTACCAAACAACTTATGTAATTTCATACTTCCCTGGTTTGGCACAATCCCTTCATCGAGAACCCTCTCCCATTGCCTCTCAGCTTAGTTAACCACTTCTCATCATTTCAATCCCAACTGAAATGTTTTCTCCACTGTCAAGATTTCTCTGACCCCATCTTCAGTTTAGTTCATCTTTCTCCTATTCTCCTCCTGCACACATGATATAATTAGTGTCTAGTTAAAATATTCTTGTGCCTGGATGTTTTCATAGTAATTCCTACACAAGTTGAGCAAAAGCTGTGAATGTTAAAACAAACCCTGACACTGTCTAATACTTTGTAAATTTTATATATATAGTGGATAAAGAAATGTATTTTCTAAGTTTTGGAGGCCAGAAATCTGAAATCAAGATCTCAGCAGAGCTATGCTTCTGAAACCTGTAGGGAGAATTCTTTCTTCTTCCTAACTTCTGGTGGTTTTCTAGCGATCTTGGATGACCCTTGGCTTGTAACTACAGCACTTCAGTCTCTGCCTCAATTGTCACTTGGTCTTTTCCCTGTGTGCCTGTGTCTTCCTATGGCTGTCTTCCTCTCTTATAAGGACACCAGTCATATTAGGTAAGGACCCACCCTACCTAATGACCTGATCTTAAGTTAACTGTGTAAAAACCATATTTCCAAATAAAGTCACATTACAGGTATCTTCAGGAGGAGACACATTTCATCCAATGATAATGGCTTTCTTAAATGCATACAAGAATAATATAAATCTATGTTAACAGGCATACAACATATGAAGGTGTAATATGTGATAATAACAACATAAAGGGGGAGGGATACACAGCTGTAGAGGGGCAGAAATGTTGCAAATTATAGAAGTTAAGTTGGTATTTATTCAAACTAGTTTTTTTATAAATTTGATATTAATTGTAACCCCCAGCATAACCATTAAGAAAAATAACTAAAGGGCTTCCCTGGTGGCACAGTGGTTGAGGGTCCGCCTGCCGAGGCAGGGGACATGGGTTCATGCCCCGGTCCAGGAAGATCCCACATGCCACGGAGTGGCTAGGCCCGTGAGCCATGGCTGCTGAGCCTGCGCGTCCAGAGCCTGTGCTCCGCAACGGGAGAGGCCACAACAGTGAGAGGCCCGCGTACTGCAAAAATAAATAAATAAATAAAAATAACTAAAAACAAACAAAAAAAATAGGAAAGGTAATGAGGAGGGGATCAAAATATTACACTAAAAAATCAAGTAAATACAAAAGAAGAAAATAATGGAGAAAATGAGGAACAAAATTATTAAAGAAGTATAGAAAACAAATAGTGAAGTGACAGTAGGAGGTTCTTCATTATTAGTAATTGCATTAAATATAAATGGATTAAACTCTCCAACTTAAAAGCAGAGATTGGCAAAATGGATGAAAAAAAAGTGATCCAAATATATGAGACTCACTTTGTATCCAGAAATACAAATCAATTGAGAGTGATATGTTGGCAAAAGATATACCATTCAATTAGTAACCAATAGAGAGCTGGGTTGGCTCTATTAATATCATATAAAAGGACTTTAAATCAAAAATTGTTACAGGAGACAATGAAGGATATTATACATCAATAAAAGTGTCAATTCATCAAGAAGATATAACAATTGTAAACACATGTGCATCAAACAACAGAGACCAAAAGTATATGAAGCAAACATTGAGAGAATTGAAGAGACAAATAGATAATTCAATATTGAAGTATTCAACTATTATTGTTCTTCAACAATGAATTATCCTTCTTTCAAAAATGAATAGAACAACTAGACAAAAGAATAACAAGGAACTAGAGAACTTGGCCACACTGTAAATCAACTAGACCTAACAGATATAAGAACACTTGCTAACAACAGCAAAATAATACATTTTCCTCAAGTTCACATGGAACATTTTCTAAGATACGTCATGTCTTAGGATGTGAAACAAATCTCAATAAATGTAAAAATATTGAAATCACACAAAGTGTATCCCTCAGCCATAATTAAATGAAGTTAGAAATCAGTAACATAAGGAAGTATGGAAATTTCACAAGTATGTGGAAATTAATCAGTAGGGGTCTCAGAAATGTGTGGAAGAAAAAATATGAGAAAATTGTTTGATTTTCCACAGAGATTCTGAGTACTGTAACCAGGATGTGGAAGGATAGCAAAGCAAGTAGAATGGCAGGAAACCTACATTCTGGGTTCTGGAGGGATGTAGAGATTTAAGGATCTGAATCATCCAAGCGTTCTTTTGTTTGTATCTTTGTTTAATTTTTATAGACACAGATGTTTGATTTTGCAATTGGAAAGTGTCCTGATGGAAATTTTTTTGGATGAAGATAGTTCTAGAAAAATTTGTGGTTAGTTTAGTTGATTTCTCATTTCCCATCCAACCTTCAGATTTGCTAGCAGGAGCCATGGAAAAAAAGAGAGGTAGAATAAAACCCAAAACATGAAAGAGTTGGACATTCTGTACCTCATGTAAAATTTGTTTATAAAACCTTTGAAAGAAGTTGAGTTTCTAGTTCTTCTTTCAGAATTAGGGCAACATAACTTAAAAGCAATCATGATGTGTGTTATGATTGATAGTCACAGTGTGGCTATATTTTGCCATCCATGCTACCACATTGATCAGTCATATGTCAAAGTGAACATTGCCACAAATACTATTCTGTGTGAACTTAGTTTCCTTTAAAGAGTGCTCACCAATTAAGCAAAGCCTTAGGTGAAAAATATATCATCTGGAGAAGAGAGTACAGTAAGTCCCCTACATACAAACAAGTTTCCTTCTGAGAGCACATTCATTAAGTCCAATTTGTTCATAAGTCCAACAGAGTTAGCCTAGGTACCCAACTAACACAATCGGCTATATAGTACTGTACTGTAATAGGTTTATAATACTTTTCAAACAAATACATAAAAAACAGACAAAAAATAAAACATTTTTAATCTTACAGTACAGTACCCTGAAAAGTACTGTAGTACAGTACAACAGCTGGCATACAGGGGCTGGCATTGAGTAAACAGGTAAGACGAGTTACTGACTGGAGGAGGGAGAGGCGGTGGGAGACGGTAGAGCTAAAGGATCCTCAGCAATAGGAGACAGAAGGCAAGCTGCAGTTTCACTCATGCCTAACATTGATGGAACACACGTTCGCATCTTTGAAAGTTCACAATTTGAAGGTTCGTATGTAAGGGACTTACTGTAGTTTGAAAATTTAGAAAGAAAAGTGTTTGTTACAAGGCAAGACACCAATAAGATACAATACAAATGAAAAACAATAACTTCCATTTCTACTGCTTAGGTAAATTTTAGAGTACTGCCAGATCTCTTTGGATAGTGTACTATAGCAGATTAAACATGAGAGTAAATGTGGCCAGTTATAGTCTTCTCTTCAGCACACAGTTATCTATGAATAAAATATACACATATGCATCTTGAGATGAAGGATCTCTTCCCCTATATCCAGACCTTCAGCTCTTTGAAAAATGAGACTAATAAAACAGAGGTTTTTAAAACAATGTCTTACCATGAATGAAATTATGCTCTTACTAGCTGCTTTAAATCTGTTAACTCTATTATGTAACATTCAGCTAAAAATGGGAGAGATGATTTCATGAAAAACTAGCTAATGTTGTAGCTTTGTAATATTTAGAGGGCTAACACTAACCAAAATCCTAAGTCTATTTTAGAACATATGAAACTAGATTTTGCACCTAGTCATCAGTTCCACAGTACCCCCACTGACTGGAAGGAAAAGACGTACCATTACTTAAAATTGTCAGGTAAAATTCAGAAATATTAATTATTAAAAGCATTCTTCATCCCTTATGGCCGTAAATATAAAATAGGCAATACTAACAAGTCCTGATGCATCTAATGCTACTTATGTAAAAGAAGCAAAAAAATCTGGTTCTCAGCTAGTGTTAAAGCAGTTGACATTAGAATAAATCTAAAGGACAATTTAAATTAGGAGTATGAGGTTTGATTAGCAAATTAAGGTAAATCCATCCTTAATGCACACATGTGGGTGGCTAGGTTATATCTTATCAGATACTCACCTTGTAAGAGATAGTTCTTTTTCTAAAGGTTGGCTATTTACTGGCAAGTGAACTCAGAGGGCCAGATGGCCACAGCCATACCAGATCATTAGACAGTTCCTGTTAAGATTTTGGACAACAATTAACAGAAGCCCAGCAGGAGTTCCCCACTGTTGACCCCTAAAGGGTGGCTATCAGCAGCGTATGTGTTTGTTTATACCAGCAGGTCCTTTTAATTAACAACTCTGAGGTGTGTACTTTTTGGAATTTAGTACAGTGTATTAGGAAAAAGTTCTGACAAGGCCCAGTTTAAAAATATAATTCATATTAAAATCAAAGGGAGGGCTTCCATGGTGGCGCAGTGGTTAAGAATCCGCCGGCCAATGCAGGGGACACGGGTTTGAGCCCTGGTCAGGGAAGCTCCCACATGCCACAGAGCAACTAAGCCCACGTGCCACAACTACTGAAGCCCACGTACCTAGAGCCCATGCTCCACAACAAGAGAAGCCATGGCAATGAGAAGCCTGCACACCGCAAGGAAGAGTAGCCCTCACTCGCTGCAACTCGAGAAAGCCCGAGTGCCGCAACAAAGACCCACTGCAGCCAAAAATAAAATAAATTTTTTAAAAAAAGAGTAATCACATACAAGTAAATAAATAAATAAATAAATAAAATCAAAGGGAGAAGACAACAAAATGTCAAGAGGTCTAGTCACAGTACAGATGGGCCAAATATTTATAGGATCCCAACAAAAAAGTCTTTTAGCTGGCTCCAAGGGTTGCTCCTGTTTTCATTCTCTCGTCCCAGTCATGACAAGTTTATATCACCTAAGATCACAGTACTGCCCTGACACTTGGAGGGCTACTGCAGGTGATGAATCCATATCTCCCTCCTTGCTCCTTGCAGTTAGATTCCTTGTCAACATTGATCCAGGTATCATCATAGCTATCAAGTGGACCTCATCATATATGCACAGCATACTCAAGGCAGTGGAATGCTGAGGATATGACAGGGATCTTAGTTCTTTATCTAAAAGATGGACTTAGTGTAATTAATGCGTTTTTCATGATTGGGAAAAGTATACATATTCAATATTGAAAGATTATGTAATTTTTCTTTCATGGTCTTAACCTAATGTTTGATCTTTAAGCATGTGAGATATGGTTGAAAACTGATACATGAGGAAGTAAAAACACCATCTTCAACAGCAAATTTACTCCTGTGTGAGTCATTGACTTGTGATTGTCATAAACAAGGTGGCCCCATGCCAAGAACTCCATCAATATTGACCACATGAGTTTCTGAAAAGCACTGGACTTACTTTCAAGGTCTCCAGAGGTAAAAATAACCATTAATATTAATGATACAAACACAGTAATATAAGCCAATGTTCTGATTATTCACTTTAATTTATTTCGGAATGTTTGCTTAATTTTATCCTCAATAAAGTAATTTTTATTCTGAAAATACCTCTTTAAATCATATTGGTATCTGAACTTTACTCCATATATCAAACTTTGAGCTTTGAACATGCATCTCATTTCCATATTTTTCAAATTTATTTGGTATCTAATATTTCATTTCATTTTGGCAGTACCTGTGGGAAATGGTCAAAGCAGATATTATTGTCCTTATACGTGAGAAAGAAAGAAAGAGAGTCCTACAAGCCTCACAGCATATTAAGGGATTTCAACCCAGGATCCTGATTCTGTGAGGAATGTTTTCCTCACAGGAGAAGGTGTTGTCTCCTGAGCCTCCGTAGGAAACTGCAGAGCGTCCCAGACATCCAGGATACTTACAGATTTACTTGAGGTACTAATCATTTCCACATTCCTAAATCATGAAGAAGTTGTGTACAATGACTTTTTTAATGTTATAATAATATTGTTAAGATCCCAAAGACATTCTACAGCTCTTCATTGTTACTATGTGAGATAAGTTTTGCAAGATCCAGCTGAAATATTAGATGGATAACATTCCAGTATTGTAATTCAAATGTGCATTTTCAAACTGAATAAGAACCTTACGTGGCTGGCTTTGCTTTGAGATTAAATAACAGTTAATGAATTCAAGGAATAAAACAATAGATGACTGTTTCACATTTGATAACTGGGACCCCAACATTTTTACCACAATAATAGTAAATTTAACTTGATATTATATTTGGGGGAAGATGATAATTTAATGTACCATTAATATAAAATAAAGTAGTATTGAAAAATTTGAATGCTAAAAGGTATAATTTTTGATGATTTTATTTGATACTGAATTTCTGTAAAAATAAAACAATTTTAAATCTTCTCCCTTCTAGTGACCTCACCAAATCACTAACTAAGCTGTAATTACATGAATCATTTATAAAATGCTTCAGTTGAGAAAGAGTATAAGTGATAGGAAGGGAGCAGGTATGCACCATACCGGTGTGTGATACCTAAAGGAAAAGACATGGTTACTTGGGGTGTTACTGTAACTGATTTTATATTTAGATTTTAAATTGCATTTGAGCAAGTCACTATTTTTACGTAAAATGGAATGAATACTAAGACAGTGCCAAGATGTTCTGAACAGAAGCACCCTGTTAACACACCTGCTATATATACCTTACATTCTGCAGAGACTGAACTGTATGTATTATTATATTTAAAAGGAATAGACGTGAAGAATGACACCATAATATATCTATGGCAATTATGTCACACATCACAGTAGACAACTTGAAAATCTTATGAGATTCATTAAAACCATACTTGTATCAGAGAATGATGATAAGACTTCATCTTTTAATCTGTGATTACATTTTAAGTCCATTGCCTTTCGTTTTTGTAGATTGATTAATAATGTTTGCTTGGATAATGAAACATTAAATCGTAGCCAAACACTAAACTAATAAAGTGAGAATACTATTTTATGTATTATAGTACACCAATTTATACCATAGAATCAGAGGCTTTAAATAATGTTAGAAATTTTAGCAGTAATCTAATCAAAGTTGTTTAACATCTCTGGGACTTCCCGTTCTTCATTTTAATTTGGTAACTTAACAAAAAACCTACAACTAATTTTGCTAGAGCAAAAGATGGAATCCAGGCCAAATTACCTGTTCAGTATATTTTCAACCACTATACAGTATGCCCTAAATATTGGGTGACCCATTAATTTGCTCAGGGCCTAGGAATTAGGTAAGTCAAATAGTGCCATTTTACATTTTAAACTTAATGGTAATATAATCCCTTTGCTAGTGATGGGATACTTGAGATGATCTTATATAGAAAGTATCTAGTCAAAAACTCTCAATATATAAAGACAATATATATTTTTGAAAGACAAAATTTTGATAAAATATAATTTTAAGTGGAAGTAAAACTTTGCCAAATAGATTCTGAACTTACTCTTCTTAATAATACTCAATTATGGATTTGTAATTAAATGTATTTATTCAGAAATGGACATGTTCTTTTCAGAATGTAACTTTTCCAGTGTTTTTTATTTCTTACTACCACGTGTGTTAGAACTTTTAAATACAAATACTGTGGTGGGCAAAGTTAAATGGAAACATGGAAATTAGGAAAATACTTTTAAGACTTCTTGCAATTTAAGACTTCTTGCAATTCACCTTCCATAGTCAAAAAGAATTTGCTATACCAAAGTTAGTAATGATGGTGAGATGATGTAACTTCTTTAAATAGTACCATCAGGTATCAATTTTAAAGACCAGAGATGCGCTGAACTTCAGTTGATCAAGTCTATTTTAAGGCCATATGAAGAATAACTAGAAGATAGGAAACTAACTTAATAGCGGCACAGACAAGCCTCAGTTAAACCGAATTTCTCTGGATGCAGTGCATGTATGACCATTATGGGGAAAAGATGTGTTTCACCTCAGCAGAAGTCTTCTGCTTCCAGCAGTAGTGCTCTGCCATAATATTGAGCCATGATATTACTCTGTTTGTTTTTGTTAGCTCTAGTCTTCTGGTCACCATCAAGTGTTTCCATTTCCTCCAAAGTAAAACTGTCTTTTGGGGATGAGCCGTTGATTGGATCAGTCAGTCTCCATCAAGTATTGAATACCTTAGTGAATGCAGATTTTCTGGGGTAGCTTGTAGAGTGATGATTGGCTTGTAGCTGGTGTATTTGGGTAGTTGATTATCTTTCATCCAATCTGTGGCCTGATTCGTACGAAACAAAGCATAGTAACAGGAAGAGGATTTGCTTGCATTCAGTAGCATTTAAAATAGAAGTGATGAAACTTTCAGGTACTGATCTTAAATCACTAACACTGGAACCCACCAAGTGCTAGCTCTCATCATTGTCACCATAATTAAAATTTGATACTGATCATTACTACAGGTCATTTCGATTCAGAGCCTGAAGCGCTCTAATCTATAATAACATACTACTAATAAAAACACCCTTTAAGCAAACTTTATCCACTGGATTAAAGTACTGTTTATGAAATGGATGGTAATTCCTTTTGATTCATGCTTAAATCTGGGGCTCAGTTTACACTTTCCATTTTGTTTCCTTACTAATGAATGTGTTAGCCCAAAGGATGTACCTAGGTCTAAGAATGTATCACAGTCACACTTGCTTCCATTGTTAGAGTTGGCTTCTCTAGTCTTAAATTACAACTCACACTTTTTTCCTACATGAAGCTAGCAGAATTGCACAGGTGCTATGCATTGTGGGACAGTTTGACTGTCATATTTTTCATTTTTGTCTTGGTGAGAGAATGAATGGCACATTATCATCAGCCCTTCCATTGATTTTTAGCTGAGTATCTAGGCTTCATTGATTGCCAGCATGGCTATTAATTACAGAAGCTGTCAAGTCGATATGGTTTAGGTATTTTGCTGATGACTGCTTTTTGAGTTTTAGCATTCCTTATGCTTAAAAGTCTTGCAGAAAAGATGCTCACCATCACTAATCATTAGAGAAATACAAATCAAAACCACAATGACATATCACTTCACACCAGTCAGAATGGCCATCATCAAAAAATCTAGAAACAATAAATGCTGGAGAGGGTGTGGAGAAAATGGAACCCTCTTGCACTGTTGGTGGGAATGTAAATTGATACAGCCACTGTGGAGAACAGTATGGAGGTTCCTTAAAAAACTAAAAATAGAACTACCATATGACCCAGCAATCCCACTACTGGGCATATACCCTGAGAAAACCATAATTCAAAAAGAGTCATGTACCACAATGTTCATTGCAGCTCTGTTTACAATAGCCAGGACATAGAAGCAACCTAAATGTCCATCGACAGATGAATGGATATAAACGATATGGTACATATATACAATGGAATATTACTCAGCCATAAAAAGGAATGAAATTGAGTTGTTTGTAGTGAGGTGGATGGACCTAGAGTCTGTCCTACAGAGTGAAGTAAGTCAGAAAGAGAAAAATAAATACCATATGCTAACGCACATATATGGAATCTAAAAAAATGGTACTGATGAACCTAGTGGCAGGGCAGGAATAAAGATGCAGACATAGAGAATGGACTTGAGGACACGGGGAGGGGGAAGGGCAAGCTGGGACAAAGTGAGAGAGTGGCATGGACATATATACACTACCAAACGTAAAATAGATAGCTAGTGGGAAGCAGCCGCATAGCACAAGGAGATCAGCTCAGTGCTTTGTGACCACCTAGAGGGGTGGGATAGGGAGGGTGAGAGGGAGATGCAAGAGGGAGGAGATATGGAGGTATATGTATATGTATAGCTGATTCACTTTGTTATACAGCAGAAACTAACACACCATTGTAAAGCAATTATACTCCAATAAAGATACTAAAAAAAAAAAAAAGAAAAGTCCTGCAAAAGTAAAGTAAAACACACCGTCTTCTACTAGAATTTTGTTGGAAAAAAATGTGCTATAAATATAGGCAAAACATAAAGTAGAAAACTGAAGTAATTATTTAGATAATATAGGCAAAGAAATGCTGTATCCAAATGATTGAAATACGACTTATGAGTAGATTTTAAACTATTCAGAACATTCATTTTTATTTTATTAACAGCTTATGGAATATTTTATTGTTTTCTTCATTACATGATGGTTAAATGTTACCCAGACTAAATCTGCTAGTGACATCAGTAAAGCTGGTTTTATTTTATAAGGGACTTTACTCAGAAAGAATTGAAAACAATATGTAATCATTGAAATGTACACTAAATTATTCTAATGTGTAAACGTGCATATTACATTTGTTACCTTAGTAAAGTCCAGCCATGTTTTAAAATCAGGAAAAAATAAAATGAAAATTTCTATAATTAACTCATATGGTCAAGTTAGAGGTTTTAATCAATATTAAAAATCTTCAACTTGGAATTTAAGGCATTATCATTGCTGCAAGTAGGAAGTATTTTAGAAATATGTCTACACATAATATAAATAAAATCACTGAAGAATAAGTCAGTTATGGGTTAAATTGTGTCCTCACCAAAATATGTTGAAGTCTTAACCTCCGCTACTTCAGAATGTGTCCTTGTTTGGAAATAGGGTCTTGCAGATGTAATTAATTGCAGTAAGATGAGGTCATACTGGAGTAGAGGGGGTCCCTCATCCAGTACGACTGTGTTCTTATAAGAAGCTGGCCATGTGAAGATGAAGGATTGGAGAGATGCATCTACAAGCCAGGGAATAGGAAAGGTTGCCCGCACACCACCAGAAGGTAGGAAGAGATAAGAAAGGCTTATCCTCTATAGGTTTCAGAGGAAACCTGGCCCTGCTGACACCTTGATTTTGAACCTCTAGCCACTGGAATTGTTAGACAATACGTTTCTGTTGTGCTGAGCCATCCAGTTTGTGGTACTTGTTACAGGAAACCAGTGCAAGTTCCTTCAGAAATGATTAGTAACTCGTATCAAATTGAAGACATTGTGTGGTATTTGGAGGAGGTGCATCGAGAATGGTATCGATGGGTCTAAGTATTTCCTTCCGTCTCGGCTGCACATTGCTGATGATTTAACACTTCTTGTTAATGTCCTGTTACATGTAAGATAAAGTCATATGGACAGCAATATAAAAAAGCCTTTGGGGTTCATGTTGAGACCAAATTACAGGCCCCTCCCTAATAAGTCTTTTGAAAAGAATGTCTTCTTGAACCTTGTTTAGGTCCATCAATGAGGCTCACCACTTAGAAGAGAAGCCAGTCTTGAAAATAAGCACATTATTATTGACAGTGAAAAGATCAAAAACAAAACAGAGGTAAGAGAGCAGTGACCTGTGTTGGAAAAGACAGGACAACTTACTGAAAAAGATGACTTCTTAGCTAGGCTTTAAGAATGAATACTATTATTCCATGAACAAGGGCCCTCCAGGGGAAAAAAAAAGCTTTGGGAGAAAAATATGGAGCCCTCAGTATTCATCCAGCTGACAATGCTTCAGTCCTCTCTGCACCACTCAAGATTTCAGTCCAGGTTCCAGCTTTATTTCCAGCTTCCACACTCTGTAACATCAAACAAGTTGTAAGTGAATGTAAACTAGCGTCATTTATTAAATCACTGTTTCTCAAATACAAGCGTCTGCAAAAATGAAAAGGAATTGCAAACATTCGGGCCCTTAGGCTGGTCGGCAGCAGTATAACAACAGCTCCTTCTTTAAGATCAGCCAAATGCATAACACGCCCCTTTCCTAAACCTGCCTTCCCTGTGTCCCCAGCCTCACCATCTCAGCATCTTCCCTGTGCTGAGACAGCGCTAATCAATCACAAGTCACTTTCCTGCTGACAAGGGTGCAGCTAACAGTACTCATCTCAGCACTGAGGCAGCCTCTGTCAGTTAATCAGGGGTGATGTGTGAGTGTGTGTTTGTGTGTTAGTATAAAGGGGATGCAGAGGTCTCACAACTGTAGATTCCTTCAGAAGGGGTGAAAGATGGATGGGTAAGGATTTCAATGATGAGAAAAGATAGAAAACGAGAGAAAGAGGGAATTCCCCGGTGGTCCAGTGGTTAGGACTCTGCGCTTTCACTGCCGAGGGCCCGTGTTCAGTCCCTGGTCAGAGAATTAAGAACCCTGAAAGCTTCGCAGCGCTTTCGAGAGAAAGAGTATTTATATGAAGCTGAAAGAAAATACATTTTTAGTCCCTAGAAAATATATACTGTCCAGAAAATGTTTTACGCATTTACAAAAATCTTTTGATAGACTTCATGTAATCCTACAGCAGCTAAACCGTCATGAGCAGATGACACCAGCTTGCTCTCACAAGTGTGTTTAATACAGCATAATTTACGGTTTTCAGTTCCAAAATAAGTACCGTTTATCCATCTGGCACCTCTTCCTCCTTTGTCTCCTCTATCACAGTGTCACCTGTGAGTGGAGTAGCCTCCGGGCGTGAGCCCTCTGGACAGCTGTTCTTCTCTCAATCAGCAAAGATGCTCGTGGTGTGTCAGGCCCATGAGAGCTCGCTGGCAAAACAGAGGTAGTACTGGGTGGGTACCAGTCTGACCTTCTCTAAATCTTTTAATAAGAAACTGTTTGCTCTAGGGGAATATCTGCAGAGAATTAAGTAAATTGAACAAAATGATTATTCTGAGTTGGAAGGTTCCATGAATTCTTTCAGCTGTTTGAGTACAGTCACGGAAAGGCACACATTCTTATCCCTATTTATCTAACTCTAAGCATACAAAGAGAAAGCATTTCAACATACGAGGGCAATTGAAGTACAACTAATATGGTAAAGTGCTACCTTTTTTCAGATATTATTTCCTGCACACGGTATTGGCGACCTGATTTCCTGGGCCCAGTGCAAAATAAAAAGGGGGGAGGGCCTCGCTAAAAATTATTAAGAACATCAAGATGGCAACAGCAGAGCATTAAGGCAAGTGTGGGCCCTTCTGAGGTGGGCTTGTGTGGCTGCATAGGTCTTATACCTGTGAAGCCAGCTCCGTCTTCATGGTTTGACTCGCCATATTCTATGTTTATTTTATCACTACTGGACCTAGTATTTTCGTTTACCAATGATCCCTTTTCTTTTTTTACTATATGATAGATGAGCTCGTTTTCCCTTTATTCATAGTCTTACTTGAAAGGGAGAAAACAAATGTCAAATACAGTTTTTAATTTATTTACTATTGACAAATTATCAGTTTCTTCCTAGGCAGAAAGGACATGTAAAATAAGTTTAGATGTTATAAAGCAGAAACTAACACACCATTGTAAAGCAATTATACTCCAATAAAGATGTAAAATAAAATAAAATAAGTGTAGAATTCCATGGATTAAAAAAAAAGAGGACATAAATTATAATTATAAACATTTGACATATTTAATATATAATAATAATATATTAAACAGTAATTCAGAAATGACTTTAAATGACATTTTCTTTCATGTTATTTTTCACTTATTTACCATTCTGATATCATCAGCATTGCTGAACAGAGAAACACTATTCCCAGTTTAAAAAGTATTAAAAACAAAGGATGTAAAATTTCACAAACCAAATGTATTACAATATATCAGTTTTGTGCTGACTGATAATGCAGATATGGACTCTCCTTTACTATTTCATCCTAAAAACCCAATTGCATGCAAACCTATAGATTTCGATTTCTTTATTGAGAGAGAACAATTAATATCCAAATTACTTAAGCTGGTATGCATATGTTATTTTTCTTGCCAAATTTTTGAGCTATATTTTATTAATATGTATCATAAAATTCACCCACTTGAGGTATACAATTCATCGATTTTAGTAACTTTAGTACGTGGTGCAACCATCATCAAAAATCAGTTTTAGAATGCTTTCATCCTTCTAACAACATCCCTCATACCCCTTTACAGTAAATCCCCATTCCCACCCTGAGCCCCAGGCAACCACTAGTCTAATATTTCCTGTCTACAAATTTACCTTTTCTGCACATTTCATGTAAATGAAATCGTACAATATATATTCTTTTTATATGGTTTCTTTTACTTAGCATAATGTTTTTGAGGTTCATCCATGCAGTAGCATATGTCAGTAGTTTGTTTTTTTATTGATGAATATTATTCTAGTGTATAAGTGTATCACATTTTGTCTGTCCATTCCCAGGTGATGAACATTTCTTTCTGGTTTGAGCTATTAAAAATAATACTGCTATGAGCATTCACATGTAAGTCTTTTTTTAAATTTTTTTCAATTGAATTATAGTTGATTTACAATGTTGTGTTAGTTTCTGGTGTACAACAAAGTAATTCAGTTTTATATGTATACATATATATGCATTCTTTCATATTCTTTTCCATTATAGGTTATTACAAGATATTGAATATATTAGCCTGTGCTCTACAGTAGGACCTTGTTGTTTTACCTATTTTATATATAGTAGTTTGTATCTGTTAATCCCAAACTCCTAATTTATCCGTCCCCACCCCCATTCCCCTTTGGTAACCATAGTTTGTTTTCTATGTCTGTGAGTCTATTTCTGTTTTGTAAATAAGTTCATTTGTATCATATTTTAGATTCCACATATAAGTGATGTCATATATTTGTCCTCTATCTGACTTACTTCATTTAGTTTGGTAACCTCTGGGTCCACCCATGTTGCTGCAAATGACATTTTTTCATTCTTTTTATGGCTGAGTAGTATTCCATTGTATTTATATATACCACATCCTCTTTATCCATTCATCTGTCAATGGACGTTTAGGTTGCTTCCGTGTCTTGGCTGTTGTAAATAGTGCTACTATAAATACTGGGGTGCATGTATCTTTTCTAATTGGAGTTTTCTCTGGATATATGCCTGGGAGTAAGATTGTTGGATCATATGGTAACTCTATTTTCAGTTTTTTAAGGAACATCCATACTGTTTTCCATAGTGGCTTCACCAATTTACATTCCCACCAACAGTATAGGAGGGTTCCCTCCACACCCTCTCTAGCATTTGTTATTTGTAGACTTTTTAATGATGGCCATTCTGACTGGTGTGAGATGATACCTCATTGTATTGTTTTGATGTGCATTTCTCTGATAATTAGTGATGTTGAGCATCTTTCCATGTACCTATTGGCCATCTGTATTCTTATTTGGAGAATGTCTATTTATGTCTTCTGCCCATTTTTTGATTGGGTTGTTTGGGGGGGTTTTTGTTGTTGTTATTGAGTTGTATGAGCTGTTTGTATATTTTGGCAATTAAGTCCCTGTCAATCTTATCATTCGTGAATATTTTCTCCCAATCCGTAGGTTGTCTTTTCATTTTGCTTATGGTTTCCTTTGCTGTGCAAAATCTTATAAATTTGATTAGGTCCCATTTGTTTATTTTTGCTTTTATTTCTATTGCCATGGGAGACTGAGCTAAGAAAATATTGCTACGATTTATGTCAAAGAATGTTTTGCCTATGTTCTATTCTAGGAGTTTTATGGTGTCCTGTCTTATATTTGTCTTAAGCCATTTTGAGTTTATGTTTGTATATGGTGTGAAGGAGTGCTCTAACTTCATTGATTTACATGCAGCTGTCCAGCTTTCCCAACACCACTTGCTGAAGAGCCTGTCTTTTCTCCATTGTATGTTCTTACCTCCTTTGTTGAAGATTAATTGGCCATAGGTATGTGGGCTTATTTTTGGGCTCTCTATTCTGTTCCATTATCTTTATGTCTGTGTTTGTGCCAATACCCCGCTGTTTAATTACTGTAGCTTTGTAGTATGTAAGTCTTATGTGGACATAAATTTTTATTTTTATTGGGTAAATACCTAACAGTGGAATTGTTGGATCATATGGTAGTTTTACGTTTATCTTCTTGAAAAATTGCTAAAGAAATTTTCCAAAGTAACTTCACTATTTTACACTCCCACAGGAAATGCATGAGGGTGTTCATTTTAATCTAATTGATTAGATTGTTTATCTTTTTACTGAGTTGTAAGTGATCTTTGTAAATTCTGGCTGTAAGTCCTTTATCAGATAAATATTTTGCAAATATTCTCTCCCAATCTATTGCTTATCTTCTCATTTCTTTAATGAATTTATTTTTCAGAGCAGTTTTAGGTTCACAGCAAAATTGAGAAGAAGGTACAAAGATTTCCCATCTACCCTCTGCCCCCACATGCCTAGCCTCCCCCATTTTCAACATTTCCCACCAGAGTAGTACATATGTTACAATTGATAGACCTATATTGACACATTATAATCACCAAAAGCCCATAGTTTACATCAGAATTCACTCTTGGCGTTGTACGTTATATGGGTTTGAACAAATATATATCTGGTATAATGACATGTATCCACCATTATAGCATCATGCAGAGTATTTTCAGTGTCCTAAAAATCCTCTGTGGTCTGCCTATTTATCCCTCCCTTCCCTGTAACCCCCCTGACAACCACTGATTTTTTTACGGCCTTCATAGTTTTGCCTTTTCCAGAATGGCATATAGTTGGAATCATACAGTATGTGGCCTTTTCTCCCTGACTTCTTTCACTTAGTAATATGCATTTAAGGTTCCTTCATGTCTTTTCATGGCTTGATAACTTTTTTTTTTTTTTGCTGAATAATATTCCATTGTCTGGATGTACCACAGTTTATCCTTTCAACCACTGAAGCACATCTTGGTTGCTACCAAATTTTGAAAATTATGAATAAAGCTAATATAAACATTCCTGTACAAGTTTTTATGTGGGCATAAGTTTTCAGATCCTTTGGGCAAATCAAGGAGCGATTGTGGGATCGTATGATAAAAATGTGTTTAGTTTTGTAAGAAACCACCAAACTGTCTTCCATAGTGTCTGCACCATTTTGCATTCCCACCTGCAATGAATGAGAATTAAGTTGCTCCACATCCTCTACAGCATTTGGTGTTGTCAGCGTTCTGGATTTTGGCTGTTCTCATAGGTATATATTAATGGTGATTTTTGAAATGAAAATTTTAAATTTCAAACTTTGGTGAGTTCCAGCTGGTTATATTTTATTGTATGGACTGTGTTTATAGTGTCGTATCTAAGAAATATTTGCCTAACTCAAGGACTCAATGATTTTCCTCTATGTTTTCTACTGCAAGTTTCATCATTTTAGTTATTTCATTTAGATCCATGATCCATTTTTGAGTTAATTTTGTGGGTAGTGTGAGGTATATATAGGTCTAAGTTCACCTTTTTTGCATATGGATATCCCGTTGCCCCAGCACCATTTGTTGAACAGACAGTCCCTTCCCCAATGAATATTCTTGGCACCTTTGTCAAAAATAAATTGACTATAAATATAATTATTTCTTTCTGGATTCTCAATTCTTTAACATGCATCCCTATGTCTACATTTACTATCTAGATAACTGGAGTCTTACACTAATTTCTGAAATTGGTAAATGAAAGTCCTCCAACTTTATCTTTTTCCAAATTGTTTTGGCCATTTTGTATGTTTTGTATCTTCATATAAATTATTGAGTTTGATTGTTAACTTCTGCAAAAAGTAAAATAAAAATAAAAAATTTTGATAGTGATTAAATTGAAACTACAGATCAATTTGAGGAGAATGCCATCTGAACAGTATTGAGTCTTTCAATCTGTGAGCATGGAATGTATCTCCATTTATTTTTAAAAAGTATTCTTTTTTTATGCTATTGTGAATGGAACTTTATTTTTAATTTCATTTTTGGATCGCTCATTGCTTATAAGCACATATTACTCTTGTTACAAGCCTGACAAAGGGGAACAAAAGGTCCTGGCCCCATTTAGGGGGAAAGGAGGAAAAAACTCAGAAAAATCACAAGTTAATACTCAAATGAATTCATGTGCCATACATGTATGGTTTTAAAATAAAACCCCTATATTTCTTTTTTCTTACTTTCTTGAGCGATAAATACTCATTGTAGAAAATGTGGTTATAACACGAGAGTCACTGGAAGCTGCAGCATCAGGGAGTTGAGTCACATCTGCGCCACATCTTCTTCCATCTGTCTGCATCTGCCTACACACATCAGCCAAGACAGTGCCATTCACTGATTTCCAGATTCCTTTCTTGCCATCCTTTCTACAAAGTATTTTCTTAACAAGTCAAAAAGCTTACTGTGAAGCACATGAGTTCTAGATTGAATCCAAGTTCACCATCCACCAGGGGTGAGACACTGAGGAGCTTGCTTACCCTCTCTGCCCTCCCTCCCTCCTTCCCTTGCTTTCTTCCTTCCTTCCTACTGGATTCCATCTCTTTAGTAAACCCATATCAGACTCTCTGTCTGAAATAACTGCTCTTGAACAGTGTATCTTTTCAGAACCTGTGATGCCAATCTTACATAGTTTCCACACTCTACCTCTGATTTGGGGATAGCATCCAGGCACAGTTTGAGGCAGGCTGCCCTGGAGTGTTAGCTAAGTGCACAATTTCCCAGCCTTTGTGACTTCAGCATCCTTCTCCCATGCTTCCTCTGGGTTCTTGGTCTTCATTTCCACTTTTGCATCTGTGTGCAATGTTTTATTTATTGCATCTTTATCCTGATTGATACATAGATCTGGATTCCTCTAGTATTTTCATGCTAAAAGTCCAATCTCACTCATGTTTTCATGAATTTAATAACTTCATGAAGACACAGGGAGACACACAGAAAGCTTGCCTCATGGATCACAGGTCATCTGCAGTTTTGCTGCCTCATCTCTAATTGTCCTATCTAGGGAGCACCTACAGTATTGCCACATGTCAGCAATGCAGAGAAGGACCTCTGTTCCCCCCCATCCCCAAGCAACACTCTTGTGGGGACAAGGTCTGCCTTCTCTAGCCCGTACAAAATTCTACAAAAATGACAGCAGGCACTTTAATAAGACAGAAAAAAAACAAGAAGGAAAGCACCTGTATCTCTGTTACCCAGAATTCAACATCATTGTTAGAATATTGTAAGAACTTTCCTTCTCATGTGGTTTTTGAATTTTCAGTTATAAAGTAGTATGTGTGATGATTGAGACAAAGCACTTACTTTACTTTGGGGCTTTCTTTGTTTTCATTAATCTCTAAGGTTCAGCCATTTCAGTAATCTACAGATACAAGAAATGTGTGTGCTTGTACTAATTACATTCAAACCTGAGATGAAAATGTTGTCTCCATTTTGAAATCTGTATATTCATTTCTATTATTTAGTCCAAGTTAAATTCTGTAAACATGGGTAAAGATAATTTTATCATAGTATTTTGTGACCCTTATATATTAAATAAAAAATTTAGGCAATGTAATTTTAAAAGTTAACTCAAAAACTAAACTGTTGTAAAAATTTTGAATATCATAAATAATTTCCACTGAAGATTAAAAGAAGACCTATGAGGTACTTTAGAACATTGGTCCTTGTTTTTGAATTTGGAAAGAGTATTTAATGGGTTTATACCACGATTTCTCTTTTTCAATAGAAGAGTAATTGCTAGTTAATTCTCACAGGAAGTTTCATATGTTTAGTGATTTTTAAATGATTTTAGAACCCAAATGACAATAATTCATCAAGGACAAAATGTCCTAACACCACTTAAAGTAAAAATGAGGGCCTAGTTCATTCAGAAGGCATAGAATTGTTAAATGTGAGGGTTTAAAGTAAATGTTCTTTAGTGACATAAATCTTGACTTTCAGTCCTCAGAGACTGCAAGTGGACATTTATGCCATGGTTCTGCATAATAAACAGGAAGCAGAACTTAGTTAACAAAAAACTTGCTTACTGGTAATAAGCCACCATATTCTTTGCAAAATGTCTATCAGGACCAGCCATTTTTGCTGAAACAACCTAATTTTGCCATTTTGGGAGTGGCTTCCATTCTGTAGCTCATGAGTTAAGAAAGGTTATTAAGCTTGCTCCTAAGACCCTTACACCTGCCTTTTTACATTTACTGGCTTTAACTGTCGACGTGCCTTACAGTAATTCAGAGGACAAAGTAGGTATTGTTACACTACTTAGTTCTCAAGAACATCTATGTAGTCATTTTAAAAGAGATTGCTAGTACTGAAACTGAGGTCCATATGGTATGAAAATAGCTAAGGGATTGATGGTATTAACAGCACAAGTGGAGAAGAGAATATAAACATCTTCTAAGTTATTGCAGCAATAAGAACAGACTGGCTATTGGACAGTCTTCCCCATGTACAAGCAGTTCAATCAGCAATGTGTTGCAACTGAGGATATACCTGGCAAAACCAAAATTAGACCTGGCAGGGTAAAGCTTAGAAGCGTGATGTCTAGAACCTTAGGACTGCGGTCAACCATCCCCGCGCCCGGCACCCCAGCCTAATGTAACAGCAACGCTTTGTGCAAGCATGACCTACGGTAACTTCCTTATTTCAACTTTCTGTGAAATCAAGGTACAGTTTCCAGTCCCTTCTGGCGCTACATCCTGTGGATTTATGACAGGGGTGTGTAGGGTTACCAGTGCTGGCTTCACGGGCTTGTACCCTGGGAAATGGCACAGGCCCTGCACTCAGAAGAGCCTCAGGCTTGGTGTAATGCTCTGCTGTTGTCATCTTCAAATTTCTAATAATTTTAGAACAAGGGGCCCGGCATTTTTATTTTACACTGGGTCTTACAAATTTTGTAGCCAATCCTGGGTATGCCTTTTTTTTTTAATTTTTGGCTGCGTTGGGTCTTCGTTGCTGCGCACAGTCTTTCTCTAGTTGGCGGCGAGCGGGGGCTACTCTTCGTTGCGGTGCACGAACTTCTCATTGCGATGGCTTCTCTTGTTGCGGAGCACTGGCTCTAGGACTCGGGCTTCAGTAATTGTGGCACGTGGGCTCAGTAGTTGTGGCTCGCGGGCTCTAGAGCGCAGGCTCAGTAGTTGTGGCGCACGGGCTTAGTTGCTCCACGGCATGTGGGTTCTTCCCGGACCAGGGATCGAACCTGTGTCCCCTGCATTGGCAGGCGGATTCTTAATCACTGCACCGCCAAGGAAGTCCCTGGGTATGCTATTTTTATTGAAAGTTTTAGATCAAATTCTATGACTAACGATGTGATCTGGAAAAATAACATTAACTTTTCTTAATAAGATAGATGAGTGTGAACCTAATGCAACCAAAGGATTATAATGAAGCATGGCTTAAGAGAGGTAGACAGCACTATTCTGGATTATATGAGAATGAAAGCTGCTAATCTATTTGAAGAAAAATTAAAAATATGAAAAATGTTGGTCCAAAAAGATATTTTCAGACCAATTTGTTTATAAGTAGTAAACAAAAGTCCCAAACATTAGCCCATAGAATTCAGCAACATCTTAAAAGAATAATAGAATTTGACTAAATTGGGGTAAACCTAAGAATGCAAGATATTTTAGAATTAAGAAATGTGTTAATATAATTCACCATATTCATAGATCTAAAGTGAAAAATGGAAGATCTACATTAATACTGGCATAGCATTTTAAGATTCAAAATCTGTTCTTGGCAAAAATATGTAATGATAAAACATAAGTAGTATTTTTTTAATACAATAAAAATAAAAGCAACAGTATCATATTTAATTGGGAACACTAAACACATGAGGAAAGGGCTAAATGTATGGTATTTAACATTGTACACAGTATATTTAACATTGTTTACTTACTACCCATGCAATCTGATGCTTTGTATTAAAGTAAAATGTTGAAGTTTTCTTCTATTTATTTTACTAAAATTGGGCTGTTTATATTTTCTATCATTTCTGCAGTCATTGTTGAAAGTTATAGTTTTCCGAAAAGTATTTATTTCACCCAGATTAAAACATATATTAGTAACAGATTAAGAAAGTTATTTTATTATTATTATTTTAAATTATTTTGGTTTTTTTCTTTTCCTTACCTTTTTACTTCCTTCATTCTTTTTCAAATTTTGAGCTTTAAATATTTTCTTATCTAAATTACATAGAAACATATATATTTCGTATATTAATTTTTCAAAAACCCAGCTTTTCAGTTTATTTACTTATTTATTTATTACTCTCCTTAATCTCTATTTTCTAACTCATTAGATTTGTCTTTATGCATTCTTGTATTCTGATACCGTTTACTTTATTTTATGGCTCTTTCTCTAATCATAGCAAATCGACATAGATCCTTTAACCCTGCCTTTGATGTGGAAAATGTTCTTTTTTTTTTCCTGCTGCTTTGCAAGGACCTACTGAAGCATCCATAATTTAGTCTGTAAAAAAATTTTAATACAGAATGTGTCACTGCTTTGTTTCATTGATGTTGCGCTGATTGAGTCTGTGGGGCAAGGAGCAGTGAAAACTACAGTGTCTTCATAGCAAACATGAATGCCAGAGTATATGGGATAAACCCCATGAAAATTCAGAAGCCCACCAGCCCATGGAAATTTGAGCGTCCAGGGATCTGGAGTGTGTTTACCTACCTCTCCAAAGCAGAAGATAAGATGCAGCACATTGCACCTCCAATTACTAAAATGTGGCACATCATACATGTGGATCTTTTTTGTATTTGTAGTCAACATACAGCATATTTAGTCAGGTCTATTTGCTATGTATCCCATTAAGCTGCTATTTTGAGTGAGGCATAGAGCAAGAGAAGGCTTTGCATCAGGCCCAGGCTGGTGAAGCTTCTCTAATATTTGGGCCTTAGAATATCCAGTGATAATTGAAGTGTTTATGACAAGTGAACTTGACTCTGGCAAGCTCAAACAGGATCGTGCCAGCACAGATCTGTAAATGCTGGAGAAAAGTTATCTCCTATTGCACGCATACCTTATGCTTCTTTAAAGGAACTGTATCTGGCTTTCTTCTGAGATCTACTAGATCTACTAGACAGTGAATGCATGTCTCAGACTTTACATAACCATTGCCCATCAGGAACTGATGAAAATCTGATCCCTGCACCATAAGGTTGGGTGTTCTCCACAGTAATCCATAACCGTGTAGAAATGATATTTAAGAGATCAGGCTTGAGCAGGTCTGAAAGGTCCAAATAAGTCTGCATGAGCTGGAGCTTGAAAGCTGACCAGTGGCCTCACAGAAGTTTCATAAGAACAATTGACTGAGGAATAAAAACATGGAGCTCTGCAAAATCATGAGCACCTAGTGGGAAGTGAACTGTTGCATGGTTACAGCCTTCTCAGAACTCACTGTCTGCCTGGTGAAGGCAGACCTTCCCAGTGGGCAGAATTTCTAGCTGTCGTATTCAGTTGTTCACTGTGTGTGGATTGAGAGATGCAAGGGTTATGGCCACATCATGAAATATCTGATTTGAGGTATTAGAGAAGAGAAAAAGAAAAAAGTGAAAAGTCACAGAAATTATAAACAAGATCCATCTTACTGTAACCGAATCGTAATTTAATATCTTGTGAATCACACACCTTTAAGTGTTTGTCCCATTTATATGATAATCTGTGAAGAAATACTATCTCTAAATTCTGTAAATGAACAGAACCTAATTTTTAAAGTTTTACTTTGGCAAAGGCTGTGCATCTAACTAATTTTGTTTCAAACATTTAAAGAACAGACTTCTGTAGATATGTGGTGGCGATATTAAGGAGTAGAGTCTAGACTCAGGAAGACTTCTACAGTCTTAATTTAGGGGCCAATGTAAGACAGATTGCTCAAAAGACTAAATTTCCATCTAAATGAAACCCTTTCACAATAACAAAGCTTAAGTTACTGCAAAGGGGACAGTAGTTGATCATGAAACCTTTGGGAGAACTATTTTGGAAGTAGAGCCAGTGTTTGACATGCAGAGCTCACCCTAGATTCAGCTGTCCAGTACTGTACCAGGCAGGAAGTGAGCCCTGCAGGACGCTTCATCAGTGGGCTGCCAAAGCTGACTTCTTTCGTGTTAATATCACGACCACGACCCCCACCCCTTCATTAAGCCATGACAACTACTAATCTTTTCTCAGTTTCTATAATTCTGTCATTTCAAAATGTTATATAAATGGAATGATGCAGTTTGTGGATTTTCTGGAATGTAGTCCACTGTGATGTCAAAAGAAATTCCTTTGAAATCTTTCTTTTCTAATCGTAAGAGCTGAACAATTGTGATTGTCAATAATAAATAGTCTCCCTTTAGTGTCCCCCACCCACCCAGGATTAAAAACCTTTATTGGATGAAATAATAGGAAGTCTGGGGTTTGCTTCAAAATTATCTGGAAGAGGGAGAAGAGGTGGAGTGGGGATAAAAGCAGAGAGGCCATGAGATAATTGTTGATGAGCACATGCGGTTTCTTCATGCTCACCTTTCTTCTTTTTGAAACAAATTAGAAATTTTCCATAATAATTGGTAATAAGTAAAATAATACTTTTGAAATCCTACAAGTCCATGCTTTGAAATATGTGAAATTGAATTCCTTTTGAATTTAGTATAAAATGAATCACCTTTAGGCAATTCATTGTCTAACAGAGTACATGGCAGACTACTTAGTAAATGTCTATTGATAAAGATAAAGGAACATTCTGAACAGCTGAAAACAACTGAACAAAAATGAACTTTCATATACAAATCAGAAAAGTCCTTGAATATAAAACAGATAGGAAAAGAAAATGAGTTATATTTATGTAACTGAGCAGAACCCTATGGGGTCTTCCCGGGACAGACCCCTCCCCTATATTCTCGGCCGTAGCTCCTCTGTGAAGTACCCAGATAATAGTATCTGATGCATGCTTCCTGAGTTGTTTCACAGATGCTAAAAGCACCACCAAATGGAAGAAATTATCTACTTGATGATCCTGAGCATGTAACGCCCAAACCTACTGGTGCTTAAGAATTGATGTTAACCCCTGTGATACTGCCCCGTTACCTCACCATCAGCTACTCAGAGAATTATGCATGAGCTGATCAGACACCCTGAGAACCGCCCCCCCTCCCTTACCTGGCCTTGAAGAATGCTTTGCTGAAACCCTTTGCAGAGTTTGGGGGTTTTGAGCATGAGCCACCCGTCCTCCTTGTGTGGCGCCCTACAATAAACGCTGCCCTTTCCTTCACCACAACCCAGTGTCAGTATATTGGCTTCACTGCCTGACGCAAGTTGGTTCACTAACAATTACCCAATATTAATCTCTGAAAAATAGAGCTAGACTGTGCTTCTTGTTGTCTTTCAGTTTCATACTCAAAGAATTACAAGATAATGTCATTACTAATTAGATATAGGTTTTTAATGGAAATATCAGAATCAGCTTTTCTCCTAGGGCAACAAGTATTTTTAAACTTAGTAGAAGAGGAGAAGGAGAAGCAGATTTTCAAGCCATATTCTGATCGTTGTGCAGAGAATGTTCTGTTCTAAGTAGGCAAGTGAAGAGTCTTTCTGGACGTGGGTTGAGCTGCTAAGGGATGGAATGAAATGTATCTTAATAAAGCCCAGTCATTGGTTCCACACTGTATTATTTCCTGGGTATATTTTGACTAGTAACAGTATTCTATAGAAACTATCACACTGGATTTACTATAATTATATTTTCTTTCATATCTTGTTATTAACTCCTAAGTGGGTTTTTTGTTATTGTTGTTTAAACTTGCAGAAAAGGGCATTTTGCCATAAAATTTGTTTTGTTTTGTTTTACAGCTCCTGTGCTTCCTTCAGCACAGTTCAAATATCCGTATGATAACGATTATTTAATTAAATCATTCATTCCTTTATCTATTTGTTGAAGTCAAAAATTAACTCTCATTACAAAATGGGTAGGCAGAATGATTAATTTAAGTTTTTATTTAAGTAATCTGGCCTTTCTTCTGAGCAAGCAAAAAATTAAAGGTCACATCTGGTTTAAAGCATATTCTAATCTGACATAGGCAGTTATCAGTCTCTGTTGAACGAGCATCCTTCGTCCTCCAAGTGTCTCCCCTAAGATGTGTCTGGTTGCAAAATCTGACTCGTGGCCTTGGGTTTTATGACAGTTTCCTCACTACCAGGGAGCTCTGGTTCTCTTTTTATGCTTTCGCTGTGCTCTGGTCACTGGGCAAAGCTCTCACTTCCAACCACTCTGTCTCTGGCTAAGGCTCGCTCAGGGTTCACTGGTGACTAACGTCTACAGTCGGTGCAGCTCAGCACACTCCGCTCAGCTTGGAGGAGAGTCCAGGTGCACCTCACCCCACATGGTGCTGTGCATTTCCCTGAGTTCCCAGCCCAAGCAGCACAGGCTCCATCCGTCCCTGTGTTCACCTTACTCCCTCTGGCAAGTGTCCCCTCATTCGCCTGCAAGGCCTGACCCTAGTATATATCACGTGGACCCAGGGCCAGTGTGGAAAGGCGCACCCCAAGTCCCCTGCTGCTCGCCCACGTCACAGAGCCTCATATTCCTTGCAGACGGGCATTCCCATGTCGGTATATGGTGGCCTGAGAGGAGGTTGCTCTCCAGAATCCCAAACGGGAGATCTCGACGTTGTCCTCAGTTGTTGAGCCTATCCCCACCCCTCCCCTGGGTGTCAGGATGTTGAGGTGCCTCCACCTCCTCCCCCTCTGATTCCTTTCCAAGGCCCCCGGGCTTTTCTTTTATCCCATCCATGTCATACCCCCTTCCTCTGTACTGTCGTAGGCAGAAGAACTATCCTTCCTACACATGGGAGAATTCCAAGGGTAGGTAGCACTGGTCTTGGTTGTTGACTCATAAAGCTGATGAAAAGGGAAAGGAAACAGCAGTCTTTAGCCACACAGTAAATGGACCTTTGCACAGGGAATGGTTTTGCTGCAAAATTCTGTTTTTCATAGCAGAAACTACGTATTTGTCTTCCTTCTCTAACATTACTAATCTCTGCAGGCAAATTAACTGCCCAGGGCAACGAAGCCTCGTCATGCATTAGTAAAGACATTTCACAAAGATGTGTTAATGCTTCTCAATTTTTTTCTATGTTGAATAACTTGTATTGAAAATTCACTGTGGTCAGTATCAGGTTAGGAAAGATCATATTCAAGGTGAAGGGAAAATAATAGTGGGACAAAAATAACTAAATCGGGAGTGGGTGTAACACTAAAACACGAGAGAAATGTCTACAACTAGAGTGCTGAGATGCCTGCAGGCCAAAAATGGAAGCAAAGCTTCTCAAACAGGGTTCATCAAAAAGCAGTCTTGGGCTTCCCTGGTGGCACAGTGGTTGAGAGTCCACCTGCCCATGCAGGGGACACGGGTTCGTGCCACGGTCCAGGAAGATCCCACATGCCGCGGAGCGACTGGGCCCGTGAACCATGGCCGCTGAGCCTGCGCGTCCGAAGCCTGTGCTCCGCAACTGGAGAGGCCACAACAGTGAGAGGCCCGCGTACCGCAAAAAAAACAAACAAACAAAAACAAAACAGTCTTTATTACCTCAGAATCATGAGGTGAGCATTTTTTTAAAAAGTCATTGATGGGCACTCATCTCAGTTGGAAATTCTGAATCCATGAAATTGGATTGACGTTAAGATTCTGCATTTTAAAAAAAAGGAAAGTTCTGTAGATGATTGTAATGAATTTCTTAAAGGAAGAATTTCAGACTCTACAAGAAGCATACACAGTGATACTCACTTACTCACACACACAAACACATACATATTTCTCCATTCTAAATGGAGAATGACCTACTTCTAAAATGACCATTTGTGTGAGAGAAGAACAGCTTTTGCAGGCACCAAGGAAACATGTCCTTATGGATCTTATAAAAGAAACCATTTTACTACTGGATGACTGTGGTTAACAGTGCTGTATGGTGTATGTGAAAGTTAAGAGAGTGGATCCCAAGACTCGCCACCTCAAAGAAAATAACATTTTTTTCTTTCCTTTTCTTATAACTATATGAGGTGATGGATGCTTCTTGTGGTAATTATTTCACAATGCATGTAAGTCAAATCATTATGCTGCATGCCTTAAACTTATACGGTGCTGCATGTCAGTTGTATCTCACTAAAACTTGTTGGGGGGGAACCATTTGTGAAACATCAGACAACATTTTTATTCTGGAAATGCTATCTATTACATGTTGCATGTGCCAATGAACAGATTAAAAAAATATATTAGACAGTTCTGAATTCCTCTATACCATGAGCAAAATTTTTACTACTGCAACATTTTTTGATCAGTTCCCTCCTTTTATTTCCAGCTGCCTAGTTCTACCCTGGCCACTCCAGCAGCTATGGGTGCTCCATAGAAGGTGGCCAAGCAGATTGAGAACGGCTGAGAGTGTAAAATATACCCGGGTTTTCAAAGGCTTAATATGAGAAAGTAATGAAAAGTATTTCAATAATTTTTACATTAACTACTTGCTGACAAGATGTTTTGGATATTTGGAGTTAAAAAGAATATAATACTAACATTGATTTCACCTGTTTCCTCTCACTTTTTTTAATGTGGTAATCAGAAAATTTTAAATTATACATTGGCTCACATTTACAATGTGCCTTATATTTCTATTGGATGGTATTGCTATAGTATCTTAACCTTCTAATTAGGGTTACTTGAACCAATTATGCTTTTCCTAGATTGTGTTAGATACATCTGTATGTAAACAAGAAAAAGCATAACTGACACCTAAATAAAACAATTAAGCAGTATGCCATGAGAAAAATCTTATTTGGTGTTTTGGAATAGAAACGTGCATTAAAATTCAGTGTGGATTATAAAATTTTTCTCTAGATTTAGAAAGCATGAATTTTCTTTTAAATTATTTTAATGTCTTTACACAGATATAGGTGTATATAATTGTATGTGATTACATTAATAATCAAATCCTATATCATTTTAAGTGTTTTTATGCTTAACTGTCCCTTTTCCCATATCGGATTCTCCATCTTCGTCTCCACAGCATGTTGACAAAATGAGCAGTCCAATTTGTAGTCTTCATATATTTCCAAGCTCAGATAATCATTTATGTACATTCGTGTATTGGCATATATGTGTGAGTATGTGCATAAATGTATTCGTCATTTTTGCTTTGCAAAAAAATAAGTTCATATAATGCACATTGTTTTAAATCTTTCCCTTTTCACTTATAGCTCTTTGTGGGCATCACTCCAAGTCAACTGGTAGTGTTTTAACTTATTATTTTCAGTGTCTGCAGAATATTCCAAGATGTGAGTACAATGTAATATATTCAGCTGCTTTCCTATTGATGGGCAGTTATTTGTTTTTAGGTTTTATTTCTGTTTATTTGCTTGTTTTTGGTCATTACAAGCAAGACTTTCATAAACACCGTCATACATATTTCATTTGGACTTGGACTTTTATTTCTGTGGGAGAGATTACCGGGAATGATACTGCTGTCAAGACAGTTATACAAAACACACACACACACACACACACACACACACATATTATAAAATGTTATTAAATAAATATTGTTGTTTTGCTTTTAAAAGTGATATGCCGCATTGTAGGTCCATGACAATGGTAAGAATAAGTGAATCCCAGGCAAGGAGGGTACGCTTGCTCTTTTCTTGTTTTGCCAGTGTGGTGAGTGTAAAATAATACTCTGCTACTGTAATCACTGTTGCCATATACTAGTGATTTGGGCCTTTTTTTTGTTGTTGCCAGTTGGCCATTTGTATTTGCTCTTCTATCAGCTGAAAATTTGAAGCAGCAGCTTTTCATAGAATTTTCCAACATAGTAGAAGTATTCTCTTGAAATGTAGCAATGTGACTGAGAGACTGAATTTTAACTTTTGTTTAATTAATTTAAATATAAATGACCACACTTGTCCACTAGTATTCACAGTGGACCATGAAGGGATTCTTATCGAATTTTCTATCTATTGATATTTTTTCTTTATCGTGTAATTATCAGACAGCACTTTCTATATTATAGAAATTAACACTTTGTTTATCATCTATATTATATTTCTTTACATTTAGCTTTTGGTTATATATTATATTTTATCTTTTGAAAGGATTTGGAGTGATATCGCCAAATTTTATACATAGATAATGTCTTTTAAAATTTTCTCAAACTTTGGTATGTATTCATGGTTTTATAATAAGTTTACTAAGGAGGGTGAGAAAAAGAGAAAGTATCTTGCATAGTGCTTTAGTATATTTTCTTAACCATATAAAGTATATTTTAAAACTTTGCTTTTTTATATTTTAATATTTACTACTGAACAAATGCCATAGTTTTCAGACGGCTTCTTAATTTCTCTTTTTATTACTAAAAATGGACCTTATTTGCTCACTTTGATAGTTTGCACCTGTGTCCTTTTACTAATGCTATTAATAACCTGTTAGGGTTTTAGATGAAGCAATATAACTGTGATATAGATATTCAATGTTTACTAACTCCTTATAATGTCTTCTTGACAATTACTCGTGTATTAGAATATATTGGATAACAAAAACAACCTATGGTTTTATTGTTCTAAAAATTAAACTACCACATAAGCTAGAAACTCATATGTACCAGATTGCCGAATACTAAATTGAGGTTACATGGTGTTAAAAAAGCAAAAAAGACAATCTCGGACTTACACGATTGATTAGAAATCTTTCGTGTGGGAGCATGACAAGTGGATGAAAGTATATAAGATGAAAGCAGAATGGATTCAGATTTAATCTCTTTTCTAACATATAGTAAATTTATGTGTGTCAGTTAAGGAAACGTTATATTTTTATTGCATACAAGAAGCAATAAAAATAGGGCAGTTGTAGTTTTTTTCACACCAAGAAAATTGTGAATGTTTTCACATATGTCACCAAGATTTTACTTGTGCAGAAGACACAATATTGCAAATTTCCTTGAGGGTGCAATGCACTGTTGATTCAACAGACTTTCCACTTATACCATTTCACCAGAATAATGTTTCTTCATTTATTTTGAGTTAATGGATTGACATTTACCTCACATTTCAATGTAGTTTCAATGTTAAAATTTTTTAAATTTTTGTAAAACAAAAATATTGCTTATTGAAGAAAATTTAGAAAATCCAAAAAATAATAAAGTAAGAACTGAAAACTAAAGACAAAATATGCAGAAAAGGCATGAAGAATGCAATAAAACTAAACTACAACTTCAAATTACAGAGGTAATTTTTTAAGTGATCATTAGAGTGTACAAAGGATGATAATTTTATTTTTATACAATGATTTGGAATACTGTGCATTTTAAATTTATTTATTTATTTATTTTTGGCTATGTCGGGTCTTCGTTTGTGTGCGAGGGCTTTCTCTAGTTGTGGCAAGCGGGGGCCACTCTTCATCGTGGTGCGCGGGCCTCTCACTATCGCGGCCTCTCTTGTTGCGGAGCACAGGCTCCACATGCACAGGCTCAGTAGTTGTGGCTCACGGGCCTAGCTGCTCCGCAGCATGTGGGATCCTCCCAGACCAGGGCTCGAACCCGTGTCCCCTGCATTAGCAGGCAGATTCTCAACCACTGCGTCACCAGGGAAGCCCGAATAGTTAATTCTTGAAGGTCATAGTTGAAAAATTGTTATAGGAAAAAAAAGCAGGAATAGGTTACCCGAAGTACATCTTTGACTGTGTATAAAGTGTAAGATCAGTAAGGTCACTTTCATTTGTTGAATATAAATTTTTTAAAAATCAGCCTTAAGCCAAAAGCTCTAAAGTTGGAGAGGAGGTGCTCCTGGTTCCTGGGAGTTTAATGAATTCAGTCTCTCAAAGAAACTTGTCCATATTTATGATATTATTTGGCTTTTCTCTCCTTTGCCTGATTGCCTTTTTTAAATGTTTAGTCCTAAAATAGCTTAAATTCTTTGGGCTTCTTTTGTTTTGACATTCTCATTTTGCAGCTGCTAAGTATTGAATTGTCTTAGCCAGCTGAGGGTATATAAACTGCATGTTATAACAGCATTGCTTAACTAGACTTTGTTAACTGTTCTGCTAAAATATTAAATTTGCATGAGGTAATAACACTAATGCAAAAGAGAAACCACTTCTAAGTGTGACAGAAAAAAATCTTGGTTTTCAGGAGTAGCCCTTGTTGCAAATACTTTGTTTTTCCACCAAGAACATATGAACGTCAGGTCAGATATTTTAAATCTTGATTCTTGGTTTAAAAAAAATACAGGCCACTAACTTATCCATAGGTGTTATATATTTTTATGTTGATTTATCCTAGTAAGGCATAAAATTTTAAATTCATTTTATTCCGGTTGTTTACTTATAAAAATAAAATATGAAAACTCAAATTTACCAAAGTCCAAACATTCCAGGGAAACATACTTAGGCATCTTTTCATAAATCTAAGAGCCTGGATAAAAACAAAAAAATTCAATTTCCAGCCCATTTGAGAAATTGTGACATGATGTAGACGCAGCCTAAACTGTGTTTCTTTAAAGTGGTGCCACATCCATTTCTCTATTCACCGTCGAGTTACTGGAAGCCCAGCAGGTGTCAGAGACCTTACTAAGTGCCGGGGATACAGTTATTAAGTACTGAAGACATAAGAGTATTGATTCTTACTCTCACAGAATTCACTTTATTATTATTATTATTTTTTTTAATCCCCAGAATTGATTAGATGATTCCTGCTACTGGGAAATGACCTACAGAGCCTGTTGGCGAACTTTCACCGGTGAAGCTTTGCTAGTTTGCATCAGTGTGACAGCAATCTAGAGAACATCACATCATTATATACTCTAGCCTAGTAGCTAACAATGCAGGCAGGAACTCAAATAATCACAAATATTTGTTAAAATGTTGGCCTGGGATTCTCTTTGAAACTTGTGATAATCCATCAAAATCACAAAAGTCATGGTTGTTTCATTTTCTCAGATAATTCAATCACAAAACATTTTAAGATTTTCAAGATTTCAGTTTTATCATTCTAAATAAACTTGCTTTTATCTCCCAAGAATTTTACCCTCTTATCTTCTGCCAAGTAATAGGCATGTCTGCCTATCAAGTGTTTCCATCTTTTGAGGGAGCAATCAGTGACCGGTTTTGTCTGAAATTAAAGGAGGAAAGAAACCAAAAGAACTAGTAGCTGAAACAATAAGGGTTTAAAAAACAGCAATCAAATGTGACCTTTCTGCAGACTAATGTAATAAACAATTTTGCAAGTATACAATGTAGGAGAAAAATAACTGATTACTGATAAAAATGTGAGCTTTGCTTTTTTATTTACAAACATCACCATATGAACTGTGCATATTCATTATACTCATTGAAGGCTAGGTAATGTTAATGATTTATTTTTCTTGGAGAATTAAAAATGATTACATAAAACTTTATACTGAATAACTAAAATATACACGTTTTATTTTTCAGTAAATTCTATGATGAACGAGAAACCTTCATATTCTCCCCAGTGTTGTTATATTTACTCACACCCAAATAATAATTATAAAATGGTTGGCAAAGAAGAAAGCTGGAACTTTTACAGTTACATAAGAAGGCTGACATCCCTAAGTCACCGGTAAGCACCAAGGAAATGAAAACATATTTCTGTATCATTCTGAATTCCTGACAACTGTACAAAAGTAGGGTCAAATGGTTTGCCTCTACATTAGGAACACATGTCTATTGCTCATGGAAGAAAAAACAAGCATCTTTCTCGTGGTAAATTTGGAAAGATAACAGAATAAATTAACATCACACTAATTTCACTATCCAGATAGAACCACTTTTAACATTTTTGGTGTCTCCCTGTGACGTGTGAGCGGTGGGGTGTGGGTGGAAGAATATGTATTTATCTTTGTGATTTATTTTTACAAAACTGGAAACAGAGGTTATATACAGTTGAAAATGTTAATTTTTATTAACATGTTCTGAATTATTTTCCAAGTCCTTAAACATTCTTCAAAAATAGGATAACAATGTCTTCATGATATTCCATCACATAACTATATCATTGTTTAATTAATCTTATTTTTGACATATAGGTTACTCATGAGGTTTCATCACTATAAACAATAGTGTCCTAAATACCTGTTACTAAAAATCCTACAAATGAGCTTACTAGCTAAATAATGGGAACTTAAAATTACCATTTTCCCTGATTAAGATTAATTATATTTTTCCTGTATAATATATGATAGATGCACAGAAAGCAAATTAAAATAATCAAAATAATTCACAATCCTATCCTCTTCTCAGTTTTTAAATTTATATATACTATTCATTTTTTAAAACATGTGATCCAACCTTACCTAAGATAGGAACAGTCTTATTTTTGTTCCAGGTTCACACTGCCAAATTGCTTTCTAAAATGATTGCACTTCTGTACACTGTTCACAACTGTTGTTATATTCTTAGCTAAAAATAAATCTGTTATTATTACAAAATCAGAACATGTTCATTTTAGAAACATTTAAAAATGCACATAAGCAAACTATAGAAAATTTAAATAACCATCATCCCATTACAGTGAAATGGTCATTGTCATATCTACTTCCAGGCAGAGGAGAAATAGTTGCTAAGAGGGTAAACTCTGGAGTTGGGGTGCAGTTTCTGGCTCCATTTGTAAAAACAGTGGGGCCTCCTTAGTTGTGCCTTCGTTTCCTTGTTGAAATGGGGATAATAAGTGTCTAATTCATAGAACGGTTTTGAGGGTAGAGTGGTTATTATATGTGACATGCTCAGAACAGTTCAAGGCCCAGAATAAGTGTCAGTCAGTGCTAAATGTCATTACATCACAACGTCTTCAGAGGAGAGGAGGTGAGCCTTTGTTGTGAGCATGACATCCTGGGTCAAGAGCAGCCCTTACTTGGGAATGTGGAGTAAATACCCCCATGGTCAACAAGGTTTCTTCACTCTGGCCCTTCAGGGCTAAGGGAATTGTCCAGCAAGGGCTGAACCACAGTGATCCTCTCTCCCAACCTCATGGAGTTTCAGCAACACAGGGACAGCTGAATATTCAGTCCAAGACTTAAAAGACGCCTGTGTACGTCTCAGAACTCTTTCCCCATGTAGCCCTCCTCTCTGGTACTCGCTCTCTCACGACCTCCAGCTGTCCATCCTCCCAAATCATCCTTGCCTCCACAGCCCAAAGAGCCCACCGTGCTCAGCTTAGGTTTTGCTCTTGCGTTGGTTTGGCAATGTGCCTCCAGACACAAAGTGGGGCACCTGTGGGGCTCCCCTCATCTGTCTCCTTTCTGCCTGCTTTCCAGCGTCTGAAAAAAATTATTTCACATTTGTCCAGTTTTCCAGTTGTTTACAGTGAGAAAGCAAATCTTCTACCACTGTGGAATAAAATGGAAATCTCACATAAGGTTTTAAGTATTAAAAAAAAATCACAAGAAGATATTACAAATAGCAACACCAATAAGTATTCATCTGTATTATCGTTTTCATGCCTAACTAATAGTCAAGTTCATGGGGATTTAGGGTTTCATCTCTCTTAAAACACATGTATCAGTTTGGTTCATTATAATAATATTCAGTGTATCTATCACAGGGACAGTGTTAATTATTCCTCAAATTCAGTCATGGTCCCACCTGAATATTCTTCACTTAAAGACTAAATTATAAAGTTACCTACCACCTGCAACCCTTATATAAATTAACAAGGGGAAAGAAGATAGGAAAGTACTAGTATAGAGATGATAGATAGATTGATAGATGATAGAAAGATTGATAGATAGCTAGGTAGATAGATGATAGGCACCCCTATACACATAAAGAATTAGCAAGCAAGAACGTGGTACATATGCAAACACATATGTATCCAACAAGCAAGAAAGCAGTGATTCTCAGTAGCTGCCACAGTCCTAGTTTCTGTAACTGAGGACTAACTTCCTTCTTTAATGTCCCCTTTGCCCCTTCCTGGAATCTTAGCTAGCTGGTTTCTTTAACTGTTGGAATAACTAGAACTTTTACTCTTGAAGGTTCATTTCATTCTTTCGTAAAACTTCCATGGCCCTGACTTGTTTTGATTGCTATAGTTTTCCATTAACTTTTCCTTTACAATGTAGTAGTTTATGAGATGTCCCAGGGAATCCCTGGATCCTAGACCAGTTCCTCCCCGCCCACACTGTGGAGCAGCCACCAATACCTCATGACTTCTTTTAACATAACTGCTCAAAGGTTACAGATTTCATAGAATCCTCTTTGGTTTTATGTCTCCCACTTGTTTTTGGAGAGAGGGCAAGAGGTCTTCATTTGTGTAAGGGATGCTTTCATCTTATTAGGCCAAATAATCCAACTGTTGTTGCTGTGTGGAATTGCAAATGTGTGTGGACAGTTGTGCATGAACCCTGAGTATCCAGCATCGTGGCTTGTGCTGGTGCTATGTTATTGTGCTTCCCCTCGAATCTTCCCTCGGTTCTGGAGCTACTGGAGAGAAAGTGCAGACCCCACTTCTTTGCTGGCTAGCTTGCTGTTAGTTTATGCCAGCAGGGCTGCTAGAGAGAAGAGAGAGACAGGAGGAGGAAGGGGGCCTTCTGCTCCCTAGGTGCTATTTGTCTGCCAGTTTCCCCCCATAATGACCCTTCCCTTTGGCAGCAGCTCTGGGTTCCAATAGCAGCTGGTTCTATTTCCAGATGTTTTCCTCACTGTCAGACCAGCTACATCACGCTCTTCAGAAACACTAGCCCCAGCTTACAGGCATCTCGTTCTCCTCAGACGTCTGGACCCCAGTTCTGTGAGCCTTTGTCTGAGATCCTGGGGTTTCAAAAGCTGTCTGTCCATCAGCACCATTCCTTAGAGGTCTGGGTCCCAGATTGGCACAGTCTTCCCTGAGCTCACGAAGCGCCAGCCCCAGCTGGACAACCTCCCGGCTCAGATGTCCGGCCCCAGTTCACAGACCTCCTCAACCTCAACCTCCTTACCAGGAGTTCCAGGTCCTGATAATGCCGACCTCTTCTACTTTCATCACCCGCTCGTGGAGTGTATGTCACTGTGGCACCTCGCCTGTTCCTTTTTGTCTTCCAGTTCTCCAATTCCTGTTTAGCCGATATCCTGTGTTAAATTATCTCTGGCTAAAAAAAAAATGGGGCTTTTGTTTTCCCCAGTCGATTCTGCCTGATACAGAGGTCGAGCCCCATAATTTGAAAGCATATTATTTAGAGCAATCTTTAAACATAACCATATCACAACTATACTAAGTTTTCCTTATTGATACTAAAAATGCTTCATAATTTTTTTACAGTAGTCTCTTTGGAAACAAAACTGGGTCATATGACACCCCCTATTCCTTAGGCAACTATGTTAATAGATATTATAAGAACCAGCGACGGACTTTTTCTCAGATTGTGGGTAGCAGACAGATAATTAACTTTTTTTCTTACACCAAATACATTTCTAATAATAATATAATCGTGATATCACATTGGGTTTTTTGTTTGTTTGCGGTACGCGGGCCTCTCACTGTTGTGGCCTCTTCCGTTGCGGAGCACAGGCTCCGGACACGCAGGCTCAGCGGCCATGGCTCACGGGCCCAGCCGCTCCGTGGCATGTGGGATCTTCCCGGACCGGGGCACAAACCCGTGTCCCCTGCATCGGTAGGCGGACTCTCAACCACTGTGCCACCAGGGAAGCCCAGCATTGGCATTCTTGAAAACCCACCAACTGATTTCCATCACACTACTTTAGTGGATGGATTTTTAAATCATGGCTCATGTAACAAAAGTAATGATTGAGAAATCCCGAAAGGATTCACAGGATTCTAGGAACTCCATAGCCAAGGATAGCACTAACGAAAGACCATCTCCCTCTAACTTCTCTGGGACTTATCCAGGTCTTCAGGGCTGTGAGTAAAGCCAACAATTCCACGAATCCATTCTCTACATTTAGAACACTCTCTCCTCAAATTTTGTGCCCAGCGTAACACTGTATCTCCTGGCTGTATATACAGAGAGGAGGAACACAATGTCAGTTTATAGTCGACTCGGATAGTTTATTTATCTCCACAGCTCTTAACTGCTGAACTGTCAGCCCAGTGAGGAGAATAACTGGGAGGGGATAAAGATCAGGTTCACCAATGGCAAGTGTAGCGAATGGTGCTGAAGTTTGCATCTGTGGCAAAGGCTGGCTCATGGGAACTGGGGTAATGGGTAAAAACATTCTTTTGGCAAAAAATGCTGCACTAAAAAAGATAAACTACCTATCTTTTCACACCACATTAAGTTATTTTTCTTCCACATTGATACATCTCTAAGCCCACTTCTGGACTCTGGCAATCTAATTTTCTTCAGCACAAATACGTGGAGGTTTGCCTCAACTTTGCTTAGTTCTTGAAACTGGTTTCATGGTATTCTATTCCTAAATCTTTTATCAGAGGGCTTCTTAGATCACCTCTTCCAATATGATCAACTGATCAATTTTCTCTCTTTTACTAACGTTTTAATTATTTTGCTTTCTCCCAACAAAGTGCTTCAACTTCCTCCTCTCCTCTCTTTTTTATCTTCTGAAGCAATAAATCTCCATTTCCTCATGTGTAAAATAGTAGTATTGGGGGGAGAATGGATACATGTATATGTACGGCTGAGTCGCTTTGCTGTGCACCTGAAACTATCACAACATTGTTAATCGGCTCTACTCCAATATAAAATTAAAAGTTAAAAAATACTATAGATTTCTGGATTTTATGCCCTTGTCAATGACAAGAAAACATTCGATGAGAATTTGTTTTATAATTACCTTTAAGATACTGGATTTAAACTTTATGGAAATAAACCGTAAGAAAATATTTTTAAATGTTTCACTACACAAAAAGTCCTAGCACCTGAGTCATCATATCCATGTTCTTTAACCGGCTAATTCAGTACGAAATTTTGACCTCAGAAAATATACTGTCGATTTTACTTCTCAAAATACAACTACAGGGCTTCCCTGGTGGCGCAGTGGTTGAGAGTCCACCTGCCGATGCAGGGGACGCGGGTTTGTGCCCCGGTCTGGGAAGATCCCACAAGCCGCGGAGCGGCTGGGCCCGTGAGCCATGGCCGCTGAGCCTGCGCGTCCGGAGCCTGTGCTCCGCAACGGGAGAGGCCACAGCAGTGAGAGGCCCGCGTACCGCAAAAAAAAAATACAACTACAGATAGTCTCTAATTAGTGTCCTAGTATATGCCATGTACTTTTTAGGATGGGTCACATCAATAAGGTCAGGAGAAAAGCTAAGCAAGTTGAAGAAAAAGATATTTACCAGATTTGAAATTGTTTTCAAGTTTCCAGACTAATTTATTTTCCTTGTTCCAGAGGCAGTCTTTTAGAATTCCACTTTTACCATGACAATATTGTGGATCCCTGCACAAGCATGGGATTATCTTAAGTTAGTTTATTGCTTAATTAGGTAACTTGAAACGGAAATGGCACTGTGGGCAGCTTGTTTATTTCACATCTTCCCTGCACTCTACCTGGGTCCCCGCTGCCTCTGTTTGTTACCTGGCAGGTGTCTCCCTTTGCAAGCAGGTCACCCCTGATTGCCCACCTAAGAGCAGCTGGTGAGCAGCTAGATGGTTCCCAGTGTCCTCTGTTTTCTGGAATCGATACTATTTAAAGTTGTTTTCTTTCTTTCCTCTTAAGCCCTTTTCACCAGCTGTAGGCAGGCTTCATTCCATGCTGTATCACCCCTGACATTTGACAGAAAAGATAGAATTTCAATGTTATGAAACCACAGCACGCTGCTGCCACTTCTTCCTGCAGGGTGTTCCTGCCCAGTGATTTAACAGACCTGTTTGGACAGGGTGTGAACGTAACAAGGCAAAACTATTGCTCTCTGAAAAGCTGTTGATTTTCTCCCAGACAGAGCTCAGAAGTGTTATGCAAATTAAAGACAAATGCCTTCTTTCTTAGAACCCAATATATTTATTGTGATACTGTCCCTTTACGTGCAAACACAAAAGTCTCTTTGTTACTTGACAAAACATCTAAGCCACAGTGATTGAGGAGCATGTCACTGAGGAGTGTGTCACTAAAAGGCACCTGCCAGTGCACTGGGGTAAGGGATGATGAAGCTCAGTCTCCAGGTGTATACATTTTGAACTAAATTTCAATAACGTAACCAAAATACAAAAAGGGCTCCTTAATATCAATCAGTTCGTAAACTAATAGTTTAATTTTCAATATAATCTGAGCTAAATATTCCCATTCTAAATGCCACATAATACAACATACTTGGATCATGGTTCTATAACCACCTTGCATTATGCTAGAGGAATTATCAGTGCCATTTCTATGCATATTACTAAATCAATCACAACAGTACCTACAGTGAGAGACAAAAGCCAGCACCTTCATGTGCAAAATAAAATGAATATTTTAATATTCATAAAATACTAGGGCCTTTGTCAGGCAATATTTCTGAATATTTTATGTTAAGACAATGCCTACTTATATCTTAGTAAATGCCACATCATAATTTTAAATATTTAATTTTACAGCAGGTAAGTGAAATATTTCTTCATGATATATAGAAATAGCACATACAATAAAAGTGCTAGATCTGCTTTCATGTCAGGAAATCTAAAATAGTTATTTTTCTGAAATGGTCAAGCCGACTTCAAAGTCATTTTTCGTAGGTCAGTAACAATAATAATCATTATTATCATCCTGCCAAAAGGATATATTATATTGTCTGTATAGAAAGTGCCCCAATGAAATTTTTCCTGATATATTTTTTTGTTTGGACATCCAACTAAAAAAAAATGTAATGGCCTTAATATGACATTTTCTAAATTTGAAAGACATGTCTTCAACAATATAAATAATGCTGAGGAAAATAGTATTAGTGTTCCTAATAACAATCACTTGCTTGTCAAATATCCTTGAAGCTGAGTCGGTGCAGCTTTTTGCCCATCTCCTCCAAACGCATACGTCAGATCACACACATCAATCAAGAGGAAACTGGAAGCGTTTCAGTGTTTTATTCAGTTTCTCTACCAAAGTCTGTCGAGGTGGGAGGAGGATATGTAAATCGTCCCCTTTATCAGCCCCGCCCCCAGCTTCCCAGGGACAGCAGCTGCTCCTGTCACTCTCGCTTCCACACTCACCTCTCAGACCTCCAAAACTCTGGCTTTACAATCACTTCTTAACCGCCCCCCCCCGTCAGCCTTCTACCTTTGTGTATCCTACCTGCAGCCTCTCACTGTGTTCCTCCAAGTCTACATAGCGTTCCCAGTCAAAAAGGCTTCTTCCTCCTATTAGCTTGAGATGAGGGAGGGATGTGAGAATGTTTCATGTCTTATTTGTATGTTTCCTATAATATGGACACATTAGCAATTTGAGCACAGGTCATAGGAACGTATCTTGCTTCCTTGTAGTACTTCCTTTCCCTCCCAAACAACTCAGCCACTCCTCAGACCACCAGGATGGTGCACACACACGTAACATCCACTCCTTGAATTAGGAAGTGACACTGCCAAACTCAACTGATTTTGATACATTTTACAACAGTAATTCTCACCTGGGAATGGTATTGACCTCAAAGGGCATGTGGAAATCTTCGTGTCTGTCTGTTTTTTAATGGTATCAGTTCCTCAGGAGCACGATTGACATCTAGTGGCTCCACAGATGCAAAGAATCATGGCACCCGAATGCCAATCACACCCCTTTGAGAAGCACTGAGTCAGAACACTGAACGTTTCATTCTTTGGAACATTCTACCATAGGGCTGGAAGGGATTGGAGAGAGTTAGTTGTTCTTCACGTTGTATTTGATCAGGAGTAAACATAACCTTACAGAATCGGGGAGTCCAGAAGAGGAAACATTGGGAGGATTGGAATCTCAGAGCAGGAGGAGGACCTGAGAGGACAGAGAGGAAGGACACCAGCCGGCTACTATGTAGCGTGGGGAAGCTTCTGAGGAAGGTAAGTAAAAGGACTTACACTTCACCGCCAACCTGATTCAACTAATATTGCTTCTCCTGGAATGGAGGCTCTCCCGGCAGCTACATCCCGATCTTGTACAGTTGCTAAAAAGAGTAAAAGTAGGATCTTGAATAGATATCTGCACTATTCATAGCAGCGTGTTTCACAAAAGCCAAACCATGGAAACGACCTCAGTGTCCACTGACTAAAGAAGATGTGGCATATGTATGTACAATGGAATATTATTCAGCCACAGGAAATCCTGCTATTTGCAACAATGTAGATAAACCTAGAGGACACAATGCTAAGTGAAATTAGCCAGAAAGAGAAAGACAAGTACTATATGATCTCACTTATATATGGAATCTTAAAAAAAAGGTCAAACTCAGAAACACAGAGAGTAGGATGGTAGATACCAGTGATGGAATCAGCAGTGGAAGTTTGGGATGGGAGATGTTGGTTAAAGAGTATAAGCCTTCAGTTATAAGATGAATAAGCTCTGGGCATCTAATAGAAGGCATAGTGACTATAGGTAATAATGCTGTATTTTGTACTGGAAATTTGCCAAGAGTAAACATTAAGTGATTCATTACACGGGAAAAAAGGTAACTGTGAGGTGATGGATGTGTTAACTACCCTGATTACCTAATTGTGGTAATCATTTCACAACGTATACATACATCAAATCATCACATGTACACTTTAAATACATACAGTTTTGTCAATTAGATCTCAATAAAACTGGAAAAAAAGAATAAAAATACATCAAATTCTGTTCTGATCCTCTGATAATACTGGATTAGGGTTGTCTACCCTAATGATTTGATTTGATTACGTCTGTAAAGACCATACTTCCAAATAAGATCACATTCTTATGTGATCCTAAGGGTTAGTACACCAACATATCTTTTGGGGGATATAATCAACCCGTAATAACAAGAAGTTTCTGCATCTTTTTACTTAAGAGTATTTTTTAAATGGAAAACTCCATATAATTTTTAAATTATATTTAAATTATTTTACCTGTTACTAGAAGGTTAGTAATTTTTAAGTAATCTCAGGAGCCAAAAGTTCTGAAATATTATTTTGTCCTATTCTAACTTTACTGTGTACACAGATGGAGGGTATCCTTGTAAAATAAAAACCAAAAATAACTAAAAACAAATAAAATCATATTCCAAGTATTCCAACAAAAATTCCAATATTTTAGTTGGGGGTGGAGGTGGAGATGAGATATTCCTAGAAGTATAAGAAACAGTTCATTTTAAAAAATGATTAAATTGACAGAAATAAAAGTTACTCTTTTTTTTTTTTTTTTTTTTTTTTTTTTTGCGGTACGCGGGGCTCTCGCTGTTGTGGCCTCTTCCGTTGCGGAGCGCAGGCTCAGCGGCCATGGCTCACGGGCCCAGCCGCTCCACGGCTTGTGGGATCTACACGGACTGGGGCACGAACCCGTGTCCCCTGCATCGGCAGGCGGACTCTCAACCACTGCGCCACCAGGGAAGCCGAAGGTTATTCTTAATAAAGTGTTGGGGTTTATTTGCATGTATGAAATAAAATTATTCGACAATAAACGGGAATTAAAGCAAATTAAAAAGAGAGAATTAATGCACTAGAGAATGGATCTGACCAAATTGTCCAGAATACAGGACAGATGGACAAAGAGATAGAAAGTATAAAAGAGAGGTTTACCTAAAACACTCATTTACAATAGAAGGCTGAATAAATATTGTGATCTCTAAGAAAAAAAGGTTAGGAGACATGGAGGAAGGAGTGAGAACATCAGAAAAAATATCAACATATCAAAGAATCCCAGAAGAAGTTTAAAAAAAAAAAGGCAAATGGATCAGTGGAAATATTTGAAGAGATAAAAAATTGAGAATTTTTCAGACCTGTGAAAGAAGCAAACCCACAGATGAAGAAGCCCAATGAAGCACAGGAGGGATAGTAAAAACACACACACACACAAAGACAAAGAATATTTTCTTGCTATATAGCTAACTGATTTTCTTGTTAGATATACTATATTTTGTTTGCTAATTGAAGGTCTCCATCATGTTCGTACCTCTACTAAGATGACTTTTATTTACACATTCCTAACAAATTTTTAAATCAAAATTTATATGCCATCAAATGGAATATTTCTCTTTCATACAAAATAGTTTATCTGATTCCTCTTCCATTTCCTAAACGTACACCTGAAATGACATTAGTTGGTTTTACCTAGGGGTGTAAACTATATTACATTGATAACAACATAAATGATTTTTTTAAAGATTTCTATTCTTGAGCATTCAATTTTTCCATAATATTTACAAATAAAACTGACTTTTATGATTTCCAGCTCATATGATTTCCTTATCTGTTTCCTACCATTATACTCATAATTTTGACTCATTTCTCAGTGGCTCAGACTTCAAATAATATTTTCAAGGACTGCACATACGAGCTGAGTTTAATGAGTTAAGTATATGTGATTGGCATGGGTGTATTTATTCAAAATTTGTTTTCACTCAGCATTTGTAGGTATCACATCATTATTTTTCTGGTTTGTTAAATAGCTATGAAAAAGCATGCTGTCACTTCACTTGCACTATTTTGTAAATAACTTTTATTTTTAAAACTAAGAATCTAGTAAAGTGGGCAACTGATTATGACCCGGTGTGAATCTTTTCTTTAGTCTTCAACCTCGGTGAGTCTTCTACAAAATCAGATGATAATGCTACTGCATAGCACAGGGTACTCAGTATCTTGTAATAAGCTAATGGAGGAGAATGTAGGAAAAGAATATATATATATTCATATATTTAAAAAATCAGATGATCATGTTTCTCTCAGCATGCAATCCTTTTTTTCCTCTCTATATTTATTACATTTTTCCCTCACTTCTATTTTTTCTTATAAATTGTATAGGATATGTCATATATCCAATATCTTATATCCCATCTTATAACTTTCATCTACTTAATCTTCTTTCTCTCCTTTCTGTGACTGGTCCAGAAATGTGTTTTTTAATTCAGTAATTCAATTTCTGTTACATAAAACCTGTTCTTTAAAATATCGCATTTATATTTTTGCCTTGTTTTAAACCTTTGCTAACCAGCTATTCTCAATTTTTATTTTACTATCTCTATAATGACCTGTACTTTTATTATAGGTAATTTTTCTCCTTGAGAACATGGAGAAATTATGCTGTCATTTTCGTTTTGTAAAAAGAAATCTGTTTCAGAAATCTGGTGTCTCCTATGTTCTTGGCATATGCTTTAATTTCCTTTTGCGGCAATATTTTTCCATACATCCGAACTGGATTTTTCTCCGCTTACTCAACAATACAAAAAGAAGTCTATTTTGATGGTTGACTCTCCTGCCCTGCTCCCTAGAGCGTCTTTCCAGGCAAGAGCAGCCTGCAACAGAGAGAACAGCAGAGAAAACTGATGTACAAATACCTAGTTTTTTTCACTGATCTCTCTGCTGAGGAGAGCAAGAGGAATGACCAGCATGAGCAGTGCGCAAGATGACCTTGAGAAATCTCCCAGTTCAATATAATCCCATTTATCTGCCATACAAACCATTTCATCATTATTTCAGAGATTTTCCTCTGTATGAATCTTCCCAAACTGCACCTCAATTTTTCTTCCCTTGTGGTTGCAAAAGCATAAAAACTGCACAATTCTTTCCTTTTTTTTATTACTGTCTCATTCTTATGTCTAAAAGTATCTTGTTGAATAAGTCTTTTTATACACTTCTAATGACATGGCACATTCTATTTTTACAAACAAAGCATAATATTTATATTTCCAAACATGCAAGTGCGTAATTGAAATGAGGAGGACAAGAAAATAAGAGACTGGAATGTTACAGGGATAATCTACGTGGACATTGAAAACAACAAAATGAATACAGGAAAGAATAACGAGTGAAGTGGTAAAATCTTTATGTGACGAGAAGAAAACCGGAAGCCTGTGGGTAACTATTACTAACCCATTTTCCACAAGAAGGAATTAAAGCACAGAGACATTAGTAGCTGCCCTAAGAGAAGCAGAGCCTGGATTGGAACCCCAGAGTCCAGCTCCGGTGCCCGTACCCTTAACCCTTACCTCTCCAGGTAGGAGAGGACAACATCTGGGACAACGCTGGCCATCACCTTCTTTCAGGGGTAGGTCTTATCAAACCAGGAAAAGCACCATCATGACTGATAACTCTGTAATACAGGTTCTGTGTGTGTGTGTTTTTTTAACATCTTTACTGGAGTATAATTGCTTTACAATGTTGTGTTACTTTCTGCTTTATAACAGAGTGAATCAGCTATACATATACATATATCCCCATATCCCCTCCCTCTTGTGTCTCCCTCCCCCCCTCCCTATCCCACCCCTTTAGGTGGACACAAAGCACCGAGTTGATCTCTCTGTGCTATGCAGCTGCTTCCCACTAGCTGTCTATTTTACATTTGGGAGTGTATAGATGTCCATGCCACTCTCTCACTTCATCCCAGCTTATTCTTCCCTCTCCGCATGTCCTCAAGTCCATTTTCTACATCTGTGTCTTTATTCCTATCCTGCCCCTGGGTTCTTCAGAACCATTTTTTTTTTCTTTTAGATTCCATATATATATGGAATATATATATGTGTGTGTGTGTGTGTGTGTCTTCGCATACGGTATTTGTTTTTCTCTTTCTGGCTTCCTTCACTCTGTAGGACAGACTCTAGGTCTGTCCACCTCACTACAAATAACTCAATTTCGTTTCTTTTTATGGCTGAGTAATAATCCATTGTACATATGTGCCACATCTTCTTTATCCATTTATCTGTCGATGGACACTCAGGTTGCTTCCATGTCCTGGCTATTGTAAATAGAGCTGCAATGAACATTGTGGTACATGACTCTTTGAATTTGGTTTTCTCAGGGTATATTCCCAGTAGTGGTGTTGCTGGGTCGTATGGTAGTTCTATTTTTAGTTTTTTAAGGAACCTCCATACTGTTCTCCATAGTGGCTGTATCAATTTACATTCCCACCAACAGTGCAAGAGGGTTCCCTTTTCTCCACACCCTCTCCGGCATTTCTTGTTTGTAGATTTTTTGATGATGGCCATTCTGACCAGTGTGAGGTGATACCTCATTGCAGTTTTGATTTGCATTTCTCTAATGAATAGTGATGTTGAGCATCCTTTCATGTGTTTGTTGGCAATCTGTGTATTTTCTTTGGAGAAATGTCTATTTAGGTCTTCTGCCCATTTTTGGATTGGGTTGTTTGTTTTTCTGATATTGAGCTGCATGAGCTGCTTGTCAATTTTGGAGATTAATCCTTTGTCAGTTGCTTTGTTTGCAAATATTTTCTCCCATTCTGAGGGTTGTCTTTTCGTCTTGTTTATGGTTTCCTTTGCTGTGCAAAAGCTTTGAAGTTTCATTAGGTCCCATTTGTTTATTTTTGTTCTTATTTCCATTTCTCTAGGAGGTAGGTCAAAAAGGGTCTGGCTGTGATTTATGTCATAGAGTGTTCTGCCTGTGTTTTCCTCTAAGAGTTTTATAGTGTCTGGCTTTACATTTAGGTCTTTCATCCATTTTGAGTTTATTTTTGTGTATGGTGTTAGGGAGTGTTCTCATTTCATTCTGTTACATGTAGCTGTCAGTTTTCCCAGCACCACTTATTGAAGAGGCTGTCTTTTCTCCATTGTATATTCTTGCCTCCTTTATCAAAAATAAGGCAACCATAGGTGCATGGGTTTATCCCTGGGCTTTCTATCCTGTTCCTTTCATCTATATTTCTGTTTTTGTGCTAGTACCATACTGTCTTGATTACTGTAGCTTTGTAGTATAGTCTGAACTCTAGGAGCCTGACTCCTCCAGCTCCGTTTTTCCTTCTCAAGATTGCTTTGGCTATTCGGGATCTTTTGTGTTTCCATACAAATTGTGAAATTTTTTGTTCTAGTTCTGTGAAAAATGCCATTGGTAATTTGATAGGGATTGCACTGAATCTGTAGATTGCTTTGGGTAGTATAGTCATGTTCACGGTGTTGATTTTTCCAATCCAAGAACATGGTATATCTCTCCATCTGTTTGTATCATCTTTAATTTCTTCACCAATGTCTTATAGTTTTGTGCATACAGGTCTTTTGTCTCCTTAGGTAGGTTTATTCCTAGGTATTTTATTATTTTTGTTGCAACAGTAAATGGGAGTGTTTCCTTAATTTCTCTTTCAGATTTTTCATCATTAGTGTATAGGAATGCAAGAGATTTTTGTGCATTAATTTTGTATCCTGCTACTGTACCAAATTCATTGATTAGCTCTAGTAGTTTTCTGGTAGCATCATTAGGACACTTTGTGTATAGTATCGTGTCATCGGCAAACAGTGACAACTTTACTTCTTCTTTTCTGATTTGGATTCCTTTTATTTCATTTTCTTCTCTGATTGCTGTAGCTAAAACTTCCAAGACTATGTTTAATAATAGTGGTGAGCGTGGACAACCTTGTCTTGTTCCTGATCTTAGAGGAAATGGTTTCAGTTTTTCACCATTGAGAATGATATTGGCTGTGGGTTTATCATATATGGCCTTTATTCTGTTGAGGTAAGTTCCCTCCACGCCTCCTTTCTGGAGGGTTTTTATCATAAATTGGTGTTGAATTTTGTCGAAAGCTTTTTCTGCATCTATTGAGATGATCATATGTTTTTTATCCTTCAATTTGTTGATATGGTGTATGACATTGATTGATTTGCATGTACTGAAGAATCCTTGCGTTCCTGGGTTAAACCCCACTTGATCATGGTGTATGATCCTTTTAATGTGCTGTTGGATTCTGTTTGCTAGTATTTTGTTGAGGATTTTTGCATCTATGTTCATCAGTGATATTGGCCCGTAGTTTTCTTTCTTTGTGACATCTTTGTCTGGTTTTGGTATCAGGGTGATGGTGGCCTCGTAGAATGCGTTTGGGAGTGTTCCTCCCTCTGCTATATTTTGGAAGAGTTTGAGAAGGATAGATGTTAGCTCTTCTCTAAATGTTTGATAGAATTTGCCTGTGAAGCCATCTGGTCCTGGGCTTTTGTTTGTTGGAAGATTTTTAATCACAGTTTCAATTTCAGTGCTTGTGATTGGTCTGTTCATATCTTCTATTTCTTCCTGGTTCAGTCTCAGAAGACTGTGCTTTTCTAAGAATTTGTCCATTTCTTCCAGGTTGTCCATTTTATTGGCATAGAGTTGCTTGAAGTAATGTCTCATGATCCTTTGTATTTCTGCAGTGTCAGTTGTTACTTCTCCTTTTTTATTTCTAATTCTGTTGATTTGAGTCTTCTCCCTTTTTTTCTTGATGAGTCTGGCTAATGGTTTATCAATTTTGTTTATCTTCTCAAAGAACCAGTTTTTAATTTTATTGATCTTTGCTATTGTTTCCTTCATTTATTTTTCATTTATTTCTGATCTGATCTTTATGATTTCTTTCCTTCTGCTAACTTCGGGGGATTTTTGTTCTTCTTTCTCTAATTGCTTTAGGTGTAAGTTTAGCTTGTTTATTTGAGATGCTTCTTGTTTCTTGAGGTAGGATTGTACTGGTGTAAACTTCCCTCTTAGAACTGCTTTTGTTGCATCCCATAGGTTTTGGGTCGTTGTGTTTTCATTGTCATTTGGTTCTAGGTATTTTTTGATTTCCTCTTTGATTTTTTCAGTGATCTCTTTGTTATTTAGTAGTGTATTGTTTAGCCTCCATGTGTTTGTATTTTTTACAGATTTTTTCCTGTAATTGATATCTAATCTCATAGCGTTGTGGTCAGAAAAGATACTTGATACGATTTCAATTTTCTTAAATTTACCAAGGCTTGATTTGTGACCCAAGATATGATCTATCCTGGAGAGTGTTCCATGAGCACTTGAGGAGAAAGTGTCTTCTGTTATTTTTGGATGGAATGTCCTATAAATATCAATTAAGTCCATCTTGTTTAATGTGTCATTTAAAGCTTGTGTTTCCTTATTTTCATTTTTGATGATCTGCCCGTTGGTGAAAGTGGGGTGTTAAAGTTCCCTACTATGATTGTGTTACTGTCGATTTCCCCTTTTATGGCTGTTAGCATTTGCCTTATGTATTTAGGTGCTCCTATATTGGGTGCATAAATATTTACAATTGTTGTATCTTCTTCTTGGATTGATCCCTTGATTAATATGTAGTGTCCTTCGTTGTCTCTTGTAATAGTCTTTATTTTAAAAGCCTATTTTGTCTGATAAGAGAATTGCTACTCCAGCTTTCTTTTGATTTCCATTTGCATGGAGTATCTTTTTCCATCCCCTCACTTTCAGTCTGTATGTGTCCCTAGGTCTGAGATACTAGTTTTTGTATGATCCCATGCAGACTGAATTTCTTTCAATTCATTTTTTCTGATGCTGACACCATCTTTACCTTCTAAAATATTAAATGTCATGCAGACACTATTAGTTAACACACTGTCCTCCATTGTAAACAAAATGTATTCACACACAGCCATCTGCATTGATTATATCTTAGAGAGTTTGGTATAAATGATTGCTCACCCATTTATATATAAATATCTGGGTTTACATTATAAGTGTGTTTATCTACCCCAAAACATGTGTATACATACATACACAGTGGAAAGGTTGGGCTTGCTTCTGTGACCTCTGTCAGGACCAACCAGAGGGCAGGGGGCACTAGCTGGGGGTCTGAGCATGCTCCTGATCGCCTCCACCACAGGTAACAAGTCCCAGATTGGATTGCATCTGTGATGGGATTCTATTTTGTTATCTTAAGCCAGCCTGTTCTTACATGTGTTTGCTTCCTAATGCTGGATAGACTCACAAACACAAAAATATAAACACAACAGAGTAAAACTTGATTGCAATTATCATTTATTTTTATGGACCTGTGTGTAAATTTCTATGAGTATTTATAATTAGGTTCATTCCAAATAGCCACGAACCCTTCCCTTATAATAAATATAATAAAGTCCTGTCATATCTCTAATGCACATTTCTGAGAATAAGTTTTTGTTTGATAATGCCGTAAGAAATAAGTCAAAGATAGACTAAATCACGGAAACCAGCTTACCTGACAGTGTTACGGTTTACCGCAGGAAAACTGTATGAAAATACCAAGTCATTTGTCATAATGTTTTTCTAATAGTTGAAACCAAAGATTGCAAGACTTCATGTTTGCACCCAATTTTAGAGCATGTAGGTCAAGTAGACTTGATTTTACATGAGACTCCAAAAGCTTATGGTGTTTTTAAAAAATATATTTATCTTCCTTTCTTCTAACACAATGAAAAAGCCTTTTGCTTTCTCCACAGTAATCAGAACATGAAATATTAGCTGGTGTTCCAAATGTAACCCATGGGATTTCTTAGCATGTGTCTGTCAGACTCTCAGGAATTCTGCACAAACGTTGGAAAATCTCATGCTGGCAAAGTCATTAAAAAGGAAGAAGACAGATGGTTCTTCGGCTTGCAGGCAATTTTGTGTGTTCAGGACAAGTTCAACAGGATTTTAAGTAACAAATAACTGTCCAGCCACATTCTGTTTTAGAAAAAGTAAGTCTGTCTTTTATTCCACTTGCCCTTACCCACCTCCCCCTGGTGAGAATATTTGGCATTTTTCATTTTAAGATACCAAAACTTAGGGGCTTCCCTGGTGGCGCAGTGGTTGAGAGTCCGCCTGCCGATGCAGGGGACACGGGTTCGTGCCCCGGTCTGGGAGGATCCCACATGCCGCGGAGCGGCTGGGCCCGTGAGCCATGGCCGCTGAGCCTGCACGTCCGGAGCCTGTGCTCTGCAACGGGAGAGGCCACAGCAGTGAGAGGCCGCGTACCACAAAAAAAAAAAAAAAAAAAAAAAACCAAAACTTGGAAAAAGTTTACTTTTCTCTGTCATAATGTCTTAAATTCTAATCATTGTTGACATGGGAGGGCAGCATAGCATGGTGGTTAGGAGTTTGAGCTCTGGGGTAGACAGAGTTCAAGCCCTTGACAATTCACCGTTCTGTGCCTGTTTCCCTGTTGTTTATCACGGGCGACAGTGACAACATTTACTTCATAAACCTTTTGTGAGGAGATGGTTCTTGGAAAATAGTGCCTGGTACCTAGGAAGCAGTCAAGCATGTTTCCATGTCTCTATGAATACATACAGGCACAAAGCCCTATTTTCGCTAGGTTTATTGTTCTTTAATAATGTGGTTTAGAGTAAATAGAAGACTACTTTAACCTCATCTATTTGAATTGTTCCCTTGAATGGTTCTTTGCTCTGAGACCCAGTGTCTTGTTTCTAACTTAAAGCAAAATGTGCCCAAGGAACAAGTGAGGTCATAATAGATTGAACTTTGCCCTTAGGAATGAGCCACTTAAGATTTCTTGGTACTTTTTACCGCATTGGAGACTGGATACATCTTTTGCTTCACCATAGTGTCATTGTTTGGAGGGAGAAAAATAATGGAGTTAATAACTCAGCTATTGTGAATAAGGTGATGTTGCCATGCAAAATCATGTTTTGTCCTACCCTCACACGGTACTAACAATGACAAGCTATGTGAGTGTGTGTTAAAAATGAGCTGCAATGACTTGCTGTATCAAAAACTACCAATAAAACAGCAGTAATAACAGAAATAAGCTGCTTTTACCTATTTTTCAAACACCAAATAAGAGAATCTTCTTGAAAAACTAGATCCTACAGACAAGGTGACTGAACCTCCCATATTCACAGGGGATAATTAGGAGGACAATGGAGGTGATCCTATTGTATTCAAAGAGGTAGCTCTTTATGGGTCTTTCCTGAATTGGGTTTGAAGGCAAGCTTTTTTTTAGCAGTCCACTCACAAAAACAAAAACAAAAACAAAAAAACCTCACAGGTCAAAGGAGCCTTTTCTATTTTCTATTATCTGTAGTAATTACAGTGGAAGTTTTGTACATCATGTTTTCATGTTTCCATTTTCTAAAGAACAAGGAAGATTTGGAGCAGCTAAGACATGAAAAGCATATTGATTTTAGTAGTACCTCAAGTCCACTAAATGAGAAGCCCATTTTCAGAGCTTCATTTCATCTTTTGTACTTATTTTTTTGAAATGGAAACATACAACCACAAATTCAATCTTCAATATGACAAAATAAGAATTATGATGGAAGATTTTGCTAAAAAGTTCAAGCCCCGGGCTTCCCTGGTGGCACAGTGGTTGAGAGTCCGCCTGCCAATGCAGGGGACACGGGTTCGTGCCCCGGTCTGGGAAGATGCCACATGCCGCGGAGCGGCTGGGCCCGTGAGCCATGGCCGCTGAGCCTGCGGGCCCGGAGCCTGTGCTCCGCAACGGGAGAGGCCACAGCGGTGAGAGGCCCGCGTACCGCAAAAAAAAAAAAAAAAGAAAAAAGTTTAAGCCCCAAATACCTTTTAACCATTATCATACCTGGCAAATTTCTAAGTAACATTGCCAAGCACTCTGCTCTGGGGGTGACTCACAGCTCCCTCACGCTTTCCCTGTACACAAGGACCAGAAGGAATTTATATGGCTCGGAAACTGGGCAGGGGTTGCGGGGAGGGGAAGAGTCTGTATTTTCCTTATGAGGTCATCCAAAGTTGAATCATATACATTTATAGTAATGTTTCTAAAACTCAAAGATGCTCCAAAGATAAGTTTTAAAATTCTAATAAAATAAGCCGTAATAGCCAATTTTTACTTGCATGTAAAATATCATGGAATGCAGATACTAATCATTTCCTCATGAGTCTCCCCATATTTGCAACGCTTCCCAGTTTTCGAAATGTTCTCAATCATAATGCAATAGAAAAGGACATTTCTTGCAATGACTTATATCTGGGTATTAGAATAGACCATTAAATTAAAATATTTTATTAAAAATGGCGTAAAACTAACATATTCAGAGACATGGCTAGAAATGTAGTAACAAAAACCAACATAACAGTGCAATTATTGAAGCCAGTACTTGGATTTAACTGTAATTTTAAAATCCAGGTTGGTTAATCATTTGGTTTCTTTTGAGCAATTAGGATACAACCTTTGATGCAGCTGAAGTGCAGATCCCAACTCAGTTGGCTTATCCTGTGCTCCCCTCAAAAAAATTGCGATGTATCAACAACACGGGCCTTCCCAAAAGTTCCCCTGTTATTCAAATTTCACTTTTTAAGGTTATTCTGAAGATGATCTTTAAGAAGTTTTCAGAAACATCTTATTTGAATTTTGTTCCTAGCTTAACATTTTCTTTCTTATCATTTGAAAACAATTCTGGTGATTTTCCTTTAAACTTTGCATACCTTTTAGCGGTTTACTAAGGCAAAGTTTTGCTGTGGTTTATGCCACAATGGAAAAATGAGGTTAAGGCACATTTACATTTTCATAAAAACAAAACCGACACGTTCTACACAGACTGTTACTGCTTACTCCAAAATCAAGATTTTCTGGCATAGGTTGTAATTCTTTAGAAGATTCCTCAGTTGAAACAAAAGCTTCTATAGCAACAGAAGATTACAAACTTCCTTTGGTGTCTTACATATTTACAATTATTTTAATCTTATGCTACAAATTTCTAATTTTATAACTAATATATATTCTTAGTTAAAATATAATTTAAAATTATGACATTTCAGAGACTGAAGTGAAAATCTTTCTAAAGTTATACCCACTCAAAATAATAAAACCTTGGGATTTTGTGGCCATTTCTGTCCACTTAAGTAGCCATATGGTGTTGATTTGTGAAAAACAGAATCAAGGAATTCAAAGGAAAAGTTGTCATATGAAATGATCACATTTTTTATTATTTTTTATTTATTTATTTGGCCACACCGCACAGCTTGTGGCATCTTAGTTCCCCAACCAGGGATTGAACCCAAGCCCTTGGCAATGAAAGCTCAGAGTCCTAACCACTGGACGACCAGGGAGTTCCCGATCACATTTGTTAGAAAAGAAATTAAATAAACAATGTTTTTAGGTCTCAAAATATTTTCAAAGATTGCAAAAGTTTCACATTTTGACCTTTTATTAGGTGCATACCCATTAAGCATCGTTATGGGGTTTTTTGAGAATAAACTCCTTTATCATTATATAATACCCTTCTTTATCCCTGACCATGTTCTTTGTCCTGAAGTATGGTCGTCTGCAATTAATATAGCTACTCCAGTCTTCTTTTGATTACTGTTATCATGATGTCTTTCTCCATTTCTTTACCTTTAACTAATTTTTGTCTTTAAATTTTAAGTGGGTTTCTTATAGACAATGTTGGGTCATGTTTGTCTAACCACCTCTGCCTTTTAATTGGTATATTTAGAGGGTTCACATTTAAAATGAATATTGGTGTACTTGGATTGATATCTGCCCTGTATGTGACATGCTACATCTATCTGGTGGGATTTTTAGACATAAGACCCAGGAAAGTGTAGGGGAGCCCCAAGAGTGAGGCCCCTGGATGGCTCTCTCATTCACGCTATTCCGCTCTTCACCTCCACCATATGGTCACAGTTGCCATTTAAAGTGTTCTTGTTGGTTTATGGCTCCAACAGTCTTTGCTCCAGGTCAGCTGATCTCACCTCAGACCCTCTCTATTTGCCTCTCACTGTGAGCTCAGTTCTGTGATGAGCCCAACTGTATAATATTGATGTCATTTATGAATGCTAAATGCCTAATGTCCACAGAACAGTAGTGACTCTGGCTGTCTCAAACTTTGCTAAAAAATATTATAAAAGCATACTAATAATTTAAAATGCTGAGACTATACACATTAAGAGACATAATTTTCATGCTGTTTAGTAACCCCATATCCTGTAAATTCAAAAGAAGCATTATTAAATATCAATATTACAAATGCAAAAATATTTTATAACATTTTAACATAATAAAAATCAGGAGAAAATGATTGTTCAATAATATAAAATTGTAAAGGAAATTATCTTTATTAAGTAGGATGTTATTTAAAATGATTATTTAACTGTAATTAAGAAGTTAAGATGGTTAAGAAGATATAATCATAATATAAGAATAGGCAAAATGTTTACATAAGACCAAATCAACAAAAATGAGCATATTTGTTCCTGTAGTTAAGTACATATTAACAATGTGTAATGGTGAGCAAATTATGAGTCTTTTTTTTCTATTTTGTCTCATGTCAAAATTTTATTTAAATCATAATAGAAATTATGCTTAAAAGCAAAACAAAATTAGCTGTCATTAATACATTTATGAGTGAAAACTGATAATTTATATGTAAGAGTCTTATTATAGTTACCACAAATCACCCTTATTTAATACTTTTTAGCAGTGGAACTAGAGAAAATGAAAAAGATAATCTAACTACCAAGACATTTAGAGAGAGGGAAAAAAAATCTTTTTTCTCTTCCTGTAAACTCGTGATAATGTTTCCATGTGAACTTATTTTTGTAAATGTGCTAAATAAATGCAGCGTTAAAATAAACCGTATAAGTCTTTGCTTTAAAAGAAAAAGAATTTTTCATCATTGATCCCTCTAGTAGTACATGCATTCTATTAATGTCTATTCAGTGAACTCAATACAGCAGAAAAAGAGAGAAAGAAGGGAGGGACAGAAGGAAAGAATATCTATTTATTAGTTTATTACTATCTTTTTCTTTGGCCGTACTGCATGGCTTGTGGAATCTTAGTTCCCCGACCAGGGATTGAACCCGGGCCATGGCAGTGACAGGGCCGAGTCCTAACCACTAGACCGCCAGGGAGGTCCCTACATTTTTAAATGTCTTCAATAGAGTGTCTCCATAATTCTCTAAAAAATATGTGACCATCAAGCGTGCAGATATATTTTAGTCTATGTTCATTCATAAATATTTATACGAATCAAGACTAGCAAATTTTTCATGATTTCCAAGCCACATTAAAGGTTTTATTATTTTTTAGAAGTTTTTTTTGTTTGTTTTATTTTGTTTTTTTTGCAGTATGTGGGCCTCTCACTGTTGTGGCCTCTCCCGTTGCGGAGCACAGGCTTCGGACGCGCAGGCTCAGCAGCCACGGCTCACGGACCCAGCCGCTCCACGGCTTGTGGGATCCTCCCGGACCGGGGCACGAACCCGTGTCCCCTGCATCGGCAGGCGGACTCTCAACCACTGCGCCATCAGGGAAGCCCCAAGGTTTTATTATTTTTTAAAAAGAGGTTTATTATTTAAATAATAAATAACCTTCAAGACGCAAAAATGTTATTTAATGTTTTACTAAAATCTTAAATGTTAAATATTATATAACAAATTCCTTTCCACTTAATTGACTTATGGACAAAGAATGCCGCCTAACATTTCAGTAAACAAAGGATGTTGTGCGCATGAAGCCATCAGCCACTGCAGGCCTCCTCTGCCCCACCCCCACCCCCAGGGAAACTCAGGATAGAGCAAAGCAGGATATGGCCCAAGATAGTTAAAATGCATATCAAAGGAATGATTTCAATAAGCCCAGACTCTTGCATCTTCCCATACTTAGAAAAGTACTAAAATCTTTAACTTGAGATGTCTGTTTGTGTGGTTAGCAGTAACCTTTCTTTTTTTTTTTTTTAAGATGTTGGGGGTAGGAGTTTATTAGTTTATTTATTTTTGCTGTGTTGAGTCTTCATTTCTGTGCGAAGGCTTTCTCTAGTTGTGGCAAGCGGGGGCCACTCTTCATCGCCGTGCGCGGGCCTCTCACTATCGCGGCCTCTCTTGCTGCGGAGCACAGGCTCCAGACGCACAGGCTCAGTAGTTGTGGCTCACGGGCCTAGTTGCTCCACGGCATGTGGGATCCTCCCAGATCAGGGCTCGAACCCATGTCCCCCTGCATTAGCAGGCAGATTCTCAACCACTGCACCACCATGGAAGCCCCAGCAGTAACCTTTTGATGGTCAACTACATGGGGTTTTTTTCAGCCTCCCTTACCTCTTCAGAACAGTCCTCAGAACTATCTGAGAGGCTGCCTCCCAGGCGTAAATCCTCAGTAAGTCCACTGAATGAAACATAATTGTCAACTTTTAGCTTGTGCATTTCTTTTTCAGGTGACAGGCTCATAAACTTAACAAATGAGTAGATGATAAAGATATCTACAGAGATATTACTTCTTTCTCAAATGAATGAGTATTTAAAAGAATATCACAAATATTGTCTCTTGAGATAGTTCTTAAGTCTATTCCATGGTAGGCAAAGGGAAGCTTCTTCCAGAAAGAAGAATAGTAGTACATGAGATACATAAAGAAAAAAATTTGATACAGAAGTTTGAGTAGGGAATTCAGTGTTGTGGTTAATGGAAAATCCCATTGGTGAAACAAAAAAGTGAGGTCAGGTCAATCAGAGGCAACAATGAGTCTCCTAATTCATTTCTTGTTTTCCAGTAGGCAACGTGCCATTGCTTGTGTTTGGCTAGTACACAGCAAACAGCAGTGTTCTCTAACAATCACATTCGAATTTATCAGCAGATAATAAGAAATGTGAAAATATGAAGCATATTTCATGTGATGAAATGCTGTCATAATCCTAAACTACATTTCCAAAGAACAACACTGAGATATACAGAAATATACCCAAGCTCTCCTTGTCATTCAACATGGAACAGAACGTGTGCTCAACTCATTCTGAACAAATGTGTTTTTGGAGTTTTATGATGTATGTATTTTAAGGTGTGTGTGTGTGTTTCTTTAGAATACAAGCTCCTAAAGGCATTTTGCTTTCTTTTGCAAACTTTCTACAGTGGCTTCTTAAAATAGTTGTGTGTATAAAATTTGGATGCAAAAAATTACATAAATTAAAAAAAAAAAAAGAACAGCAGTTCCAGTTGTGCTCAGGGTTATAGAGAGGAGCTAGAGGAAGATCACTTCCTTTGTTAAGAAGAACTCAGCAGGAATACACCCTCACCTGCAAATACATCCGCACCTGCAGACTGACCTCAGTTATACCCAGGGAAGCTCTGGAGTATGACTTGCTCTGTGGGGTTATCCTGCAAGCTATCCAGTCTCCAGACCCCCTCAGTCTTTTAGTTGTTGACCAGCTGGTTGCCTGAAAAAAGGCTTGAGGGCATAACCCTCTGGGTAAGGTGACTCCTGTTTTAATGCATAGAACTGTGCCTGGTAGTTAATAAGTTCTGGATAAATATTTGTTAAATGTTACTATCTGCCTAGGTGTTCCCCGGTTTACTCACGTTCAATGCAGAGTCTGAAATGAACTCACTGTTTCTTCTCAAATTCTGTTTCTACACTTCACTCCATCTTCATCTTACTACTATCTTCCCAGACACTGGAGCGAGAGATTTCTAAGTCAAATTTATTTACTACTTGCCTTTATTCACTCATAAATAATTCATTAATTCTACAAATATTGCTGCTAGGAGCTAAAATAAGTGCTGGTGACACAGAGTCAAATAAAACACAGCCTCTGCTTTCAAAGGTAATTGTTATCTAGTGAGAAAGATAAGTAAATCAAGATTTAAAGGACAAAGTGCCTAGTGGAATGGCAGGACAAAGACAGCGCAAGGCCGAGAGGGAGGGGAGTCCTAGGGAGGAGGGGTGCTCACTCTTGAAAAAAAGGAAAAAATGTCGCCTGCCATTTCAGTTCTGCTAAGATCAAGCCATTAGCCACTTGCCTACAAACAGTGCATCTGGGAGGAATTTGTGGAGGAAAACAGAAAGCATTCTGTGCTTTGGTTACCGGCCCCTAGGTAGTTAATATACATATCTAAGTTAAAATTTCAGTGACTGCAGATTCTTGCATCTTCTTGTACATAGGAAAGCACTAAAATCACTAACTTGAGATATCTGTTCTTTGGGATTAGTAGTAATCTTTTGATGTTCCTGTTTGTTTTCCAACCAAAAACGTCATACATATCCAGGCTCCTCCCCTGCTTCTTTGGAGAGTTCCTCAGAGCTCTTTGAGAGGCTGTCTCCTTGGGCTACAGTCCTCAGTACAACACTGAATAAACTCAACTCACAGCCTTATGTTGTGCCTTTTCTTTCAGTCGTCGGTCAGAATACAGAAGAATGATGGGAGGGAGCCTGGAGGAATGCAGAATGGGGACAGGGCAGAGAGGCAGTGTATACACAAGCAGACAGGGTTCAGTGTTGAGTGTGAGTAGCACAGGGGCTGGCATGGAGCCCAAAGGCCAGGAGTGGGATGCAGGCCAGAGGAGGCAGGACGGCCACGGCCAGGCACCTTGTGGATGCAGGGAGCCCGAACCAAACAGGCATGTTTGCAGGAAGGTCCTTTTGTCCCTGTCCTTGAACGCTCTGGAGAGTGGTTGAGGGATTTCATACAGGGTTTAACGTTGTGTGTATGTGCGTGTGTGTGTGCGTGTGCATACTATTATAAGGAGTATGTTTCCCACTATGCCACAGTGGGAAAATCTTATCTAATTTTTGGTATGGTTTACATATATCAATATTACGTTTACAGCAATCCTTTTATGTTCTGAACTAGCTCCAAATGGAAATGCAGGACTAGCTAACGTGTTCTAAGCACTGAGGAGCCAGAAGCAAACAGGAACTGGTCCCTACCCTGGGGAACTCACAATCCGTAAGTAATAAAAGCACATGCAATATCATGTGGTAAATACTAGCATAAAGATGTGAACCGGCTGCTCTGAGAGTGCCCAGGAGGAAAACACTGGCAGCCTGGAACTTCACTCTCCACTGGCCCCGTTGCTCCAGGTCCAAACCCCCGCAAACGCCCCTTTGATAACTCGTTCAGGACTCTCTTCCAGGACTAAGGACAAGCTCCTTTGTCTGTGTAAAGTGAATTCCCTTCTGACCCATTATTATTAAAGCATTTCAAACTTAACAAAAATGTTTGCAGAAGTCAGTGATGCTAGTTGTATTTTAATGCATGTTAGTTGAAAAGGCATATAATGATAAAATTGTATTATTTGTACAATATTTTAAATAAGTATTTATTACTGTAGTTACAACAGCAACTATATCTATTAGAAAAACGAGGTGCGTGTGTCTATCTGTGGGTTTGTGTTTGTGTGTGTCGTGGGTGTGTATGAAAGAGCTATTTGCAAGAATTACTTAAAACAAATGCTGATGAGGTAGTATGTGGCTGGGGGAACGGAAAAGTTGACAATGACTTCTAAACATAAAAGGGGCATGCAATTCAACGAGAAAGTGAAAAAATGCACATTCAAATTTCCCTCAGCAGTTTTGGATGACGCACACTCTTACAGCTACTGCTGAGCAAGTGCCAAGCGCTGGAAAAAGAGAGTTTCTCATTCATTATCTCATTTAATAAGGTGAAAAGAGTAGAAAAATAATACAGGAAAAATAAACACTACTTTCGAATGCATAAAAGGCCTATAGCATGGTAGAAAGTGTGAAGTAGTAGTGGGGATTTAAAGGAGTCAGATTTTGGTATCAAAAAAGAAAGAATTTTCTAACCATATGACAGACAAAAGTAATAAAGCCATACCAAAAATTAGATAAAATGTCTATAAATGTCTAACTACATAAAATGTCTAAAATACATAATTATTACCACTGTTTTCATTAAATGATTGTGTCTTAAACATCTGATTTTAAAAACACACAAACATACATTTTATTGAGAAAAAATCTTGATACAAAGGTTTTGAGACTTAATATACAAAATATAATGAGAATATCATGGGAAGAGATTCAGAAAGTCTAGAGTAGGACCCGCCACTGGTATTTTTATAAAACTCTGTAAGTCAGCCATGCAACAGTAATTGAGAATATTTGGCCTAGAAAATGCTATATTCAAAATAAATAAGAGAGTGACCAAGTAAGAATTTTAATGATAACCAAACATATGACTGATAACATGTTACTGGTATCTAATATCATTGGGCAAAACATCAACTGCGATAAGCAGAAACCTATCATGGGCAGTGAGAGTATAACAAATACCTAGGAACTCCCTACAAAATACACAATTTCTGAAATACTTATAGAAACAGCATTTTTCCTCTACAAGTTTCAGCATCTCTTCCAATTTAACATCTCCCCATGCAATTTTAATAGTAACATATTAAATAAACCTAATTATTTACAGCACCTCCCTTTTTATAAGAGGAATGAACAAATCTTTGTGATTACCCAGGGCCCCTCTGGGAAACCTCAAGCTACTTTTGGCTTAAAAGATAACCTGAAAGCTATATAATAATTTTTCTGTATTTAAGACTCAATTTGGGGATTCAAAAATCAAAACAGTTGTCACCGGAAATTTGGACATGGGATCAAGACAGGACCGTGGGTGCCTGAGAGGCAACACCTGGTCAGCTATTTAATCAAAATGACAATAAAACGTTTAAAAATAAGCACAACCATTTATTCAGTAACAAAAATACCTCAGAGGTGTACAGAGCCGAACATGGATGTCAGTCACATTCCACAAGAGGAAAAAAGCAGGACAAACTGAAGATTAATGATTTTCTTGAGCTCATCAGAGAACTGAGACCACAGGGCAGACAACACTCTGGATTCTGAAAGACCCAGAAGTCTACAGAGAGAAATAGAGCCTGAGCATTTGCTTAGAGGCAGACATGTCAGGATACAATATAATCCAGGAGGAAGTTTAACTAGAAAGATTTAACAAGCTGCTAAAAGCTGAACGTGGGCTAGGATGAGAGTATAAAGCCTTGGGGGCACCGACACAGAGGGGTTCTCACACTTCTTCCTTCAGGCCTTTGCTCTAGGACATCCTCCAGGCTCTCAAGGAAAATTAGAATCTGCTGCTTCCCTTCTCACCCCACTGTGAAAATTTACCCAAACCCACGCCCTCTTTCTCCACTAGAGAAAAAACACAGTGAGTCTACAGGGGAGGCATCCACTGCAGTGTGGCAGTGAACACAGCCAGCACCGAGAGGGCACAGTCTCCTTCCTCCCATCTTCCCTAAGCAGGAAAGGCTCATGTGCAGAAGGCCAGGAACAAAAGCATAGCTTGAGGACACTGCAACTGGTGCAGGAGATAGGGGTGCAGGAGGGGCAGAAACTCTCGTGAAGCCCACACCCACAAGATCCAGGTTCCCAGGACTTCCCTAAGTCTGAAACTTAATCAGAATACAGCAAGTCCCCTACATACGAGCCTTCAAGTTGAGAACTTTCAAAGATGCAAACATGCATGCCATCAGTGTCAGGCGTGAGTGAAACTGCAGCTTGCCCTCCGTCTCCTGTTGCTGACGATCCTTCAGCCCTACCATCTCCCACCTCCTCTCTCTCCTCCAGTCAGTAACTCTTCTTGCCTGTCCACTCGATGCCAGCCCCTGGATGCCAGCCGTTGTACTGTACTACAGTACTTTTCAGGGTACTGTACTGTAAGATTAAAAATGTTTTATTTTTTGTTTTTTATGTATTTGTTTGAAAAGTATTATAAACCTATTACAGTACAGTACTATACAGCCGACTGTGTTAGCTGGGTACCTAGGCTAACTTTGTTGGACTTATGAACAAATTGGACTTACGAATGCACTCTCGGAAGGGAACTCGTTCGTATGTAGGGGACTTACTGTACAATGATGATGTCTCTGCCCCCATCCCATAACCATGCTAACCAAGCCTCAACTGAAAAATAAAGGGAAACAGCTGGCAAGCTGCAAAAGGGGAACTCTCTCAAGGGAGAAGCACAGACTGAAGACACAACATCTACCCGGGAGATAAAAAGATTCACTAGAGAAATTGACAGTTTGTGGTGCCCAGAACAACAACACATTTCAACGCAGGTAACCACAGCAACAACAAACTTCAAATCCAGCCCAAATCCTGACCAGATACCAAAGGCATGGCAGAAGGAACATAACAAAAAAAGCACACCAAAAGTAGACAAAAATACAGCCTGAAGAGTCCAAGTGATCCTTACAACCAAAATCAGCTTTGAGGGCTTCCCTGGTGGCGCAGTGGTTGAAGGTCTGCCTGCCGATGCAGGGGACACGGGTTCGTGCCCCGGTCCGGGAAGATCCCACATGCCGCGGAGCGGCTGGGCCCGTGAGCCATGGCCGCTGAGCCTGTGCGTCCGGAGCCTGTGCTCCGCAACAGGAGAGGCCACAACAGTGAGAGGCCCGCGTACTGCAAAAAAAAAAAAAAAAAATCAGCTTTGAAACAGGTACTGAAATGATCAGACAGGGAGTATGAAATAATTCCGATTAATATGTTCAAAGCTATAAATAGAAAAATTAGATAGAATGCAAGATCAGAAGGTAATTTCAGCAGAGAGATGGACACTATAAGAAGTAGTCAAATAAAAATATTAGAAATAAAGAACAGCTGAACTATACAGGTCTCAACAGTAGACACAACACAGCTGAGGAAATGATTGGTGAACTGCAAGACAGTTCAAATTAAGTTTCCCAAAAGAAAGGAAAAAAATACTGTTGTAGGGGAGCAGATTTTGCCACTCTAAAATATGTTTCTTTGGCATGAGAATTGATTTAGGCTGATTATTTTTAATTATTATTTTTAAGAAGACTCAGGAAGTTTTTCTCATTACCTTTCCCTTAACTGCCTAAAAGAATTTAGACAGAGGGCTTGTTCCCAGAATAGAGCCATCACGAGAGAGAGGTCGATAGAGACGTCTGCAAAGAATATGGGCTGGGTGTGGTGAGGGAGACTCTGTCAGGGCTTAGCGACCAGAGTCTACTCTGATCTCCCGGTGTCTCTGGTGACCCAGCAAACACTTGTTTATCAAACTTTTATTTTTTCCATCTCCACTCGAATTGCCTTCCTCGTCTTTGGAGTCCCAAAGCACTACCTGTGAAACCCAGCTGATCTGACAGTTTTCCTTCCCAGCCTGTTCTCCTCCCCCTGCCTGGTGGTCAGATGCACCTCATCATCTGAAGAACATCCTCCCGGCTGTTTGCCTGTTCCTCATCCTCCCCCCTTTATTTAGCAGAAACATTTCCCTCAGTAAACCTTTTGCCCACCTAATCCCATCATGGCGTCTGTTTTTTGGAGAACTAAAAGTGACACACCATCAAGGGTTAAACAATTGCCATTTATTAAAACTAATATTCACCAGTAAGTATTACCATCACCACTTGACAGTGATAAAATTACTTCTGGGTAGTTTGAATTTGGTTCTAGTTGGCTGCAAATTTCATACTCTTTCTACTATACAACACAGCCTCTATTAACAAGCACGGTCCCTGTCAAATGCCTCAAATATTGCTTGGAGCCTTAACCACATTTGTAGGCAAATACATGCCATGTATATTTCCCAAACGAAGTTCTGTGCCAAATCTAATTTGATCGATTACATATGTATGATCTGTCTCAAGATCTGTGAATTCTATAATGAAATCTTTAATGAAAGCTTTCAGAAGCATAGAGTATTGCCATAAAGTACCATAAAGTATTGGGTTGGCCAAAAAGTTCGTTCGGATTTTTCCATAAGATGTTACAGAAAAACCCCAGAGAACTTTTTGGCCAACCCAATATAAGTATAATCTATATACACTTTTAAATCCCTGCTCTATCACTTCCTAGAGATTTTCAATTTTATCTAATATAAGCAAAAACAAAACAAAACAAAAAATGGAGAGACTTTTAATAATAACTCAAAGCCTGAAATTAAATTCTGGATCAAAAGGGCCCTGTAATCCAAAAGATGAGATTTCAGATTTAGGGAGCAAAAGAGCTCTATAAATGTAAGTTATGATTAAGAAGTGACGTTTTTATACCTGGATTCACTGTGCAAGAACAGAGCAAACTTTTCCATCCTATAAAATCTGGCAAATTTCTTAAAAGATGAACAGCAGCACGCTTGCCTCCAGATATAACTGAGTTGGTGGCAGGAAGACGTACCATGCTGTCCACCATTAATTACTCTTGACAAATTAGCGGACTAAGCTGCCCCAGGTGTCAGGTCTAGGGTGTGTGCTTAGCTGGTTCTTTTATAAATGAGATACTGCTCTCTATTTGTCATATAACAGTTTAAAAGCCATGATTAATGTGAATCCCGTGTAAGAATGCTAGTGCCTTCTAGAAAAAAAAGTCTTGATGCAATGCCTTGTGCAAAGTGACCATTTATGTTTACAGACTTGAGTTTGGCAAAGACAAAAGGAAACATCCAAAAAACTACCGTTTTGCAACTGTTCCCTCATTCCAAGATTTCTAATCATGGCAGAGTCTTAATAAAGCCCTGAAGGCCTCACATAGACTCACCATAAATATCACCCCAAATTAATGAGCTATAAATTCTGCTGGATACTTTATCACTTTATCCAGTGATGGCCCTGGATAAAGACTAGGAATAGCGACCAGGAATAATTATTGGCAAAGGGCATAGTGATTGACAAATGACTTGTTGCAAACCTATGCTAGAATAAGCCAGAGGAGATTGCTGCCGTGTAGCTAGCTCGTCAGCCGAGCCTCATCAGTTGGCTTGGGTTAATTCAGTTTCCTGACACCTAGTTCTTTCAAGAGGTTGTTTTTGACATCGGGTGGCTTTGTCCTACACTATATCATATCTCTAACAAGGCTGTGTCATCTGTTATTTAATGTTTCTAAAATGAGAAAACATTTAACCATTCCTGAAATGAAAGATAAGCTTATACATTCATTGTCTTACATTTTGATTATTATAGTCATCTGTTTGAAGATATTCCTGCATACTTATTATATTATTTTATTTTTTATTTATTTATTTTTTTGCGGTACGCGGGCCTCTTACTGTTGTGGCCTCTCCCGTTGCGGGGCACAGGCTCCGGACGCGCAGGCCCAGTGGCCATGGCTCACGGGCCCAGCCTTTCCGCGGCGTGTGGGATCTTCCCGGACCGGGACACAAACCCGTGTCCCCTGCATCGGCAGGCGGACTCTCAACCACTGTGCCACCAGGGAAGCCCTATATTGCTTTATTTTTTTTTATTTTTTTATTTTTTTTGCTGTACGCGGGCCTCTCACTGTTGTGGCCTCTCCCGTTGCGGAGCACAGGCTCCGGACGCGCAGGCTCAGCGGCCATGGCTCACGGGCCCAGCCGCTCCGCGGCATGTGCGATCTTCCCAGACTGGGGCACGATCCCGCGTCCCCTGCATCGGCAGGCAGACTCTCAACCACTGCGCCACCAGGGAAGCCCTATTGCTTTATTTTAAAATACGTTTTCATTAGTTTGAAGCTGGGAAAAGTTGTTCTGCTTATATCAAAAGTTTCTGCTTATATATCATTTCTACAATTCATTGTGCTTTTATAAAATGATGTTAGGGTACTCCCTTAGTTTTTCTTCTTGCTAATGTTACTAATGACACACTTATACACTCTTGTATAAAGGGAGCTCACAAGTATAAATGCCATGTGTATGCCATGTAGTCACAGTATGTATGGGTAACCAATTCTAAGAGTGATCATAAGAGTGATCATGTAGATTTCTCCATTTAATAGATTAATTAACTGGCATCATACAGTATTAGTCCATTTCCTTTCATTAAGAAAATTCAAGACACTTGATGTACAGATTTTAATGTAAAATGTAGGACAGGGTCAATGTTCACATCAGAGCCGGACAATAGGAGGAAAGTAGAAATCTACCATTAAAACCTAACAAACTATTTTGAGAAGAGAAAGGTGCACAAAATTTAGGAGGTGAAAGTGAATATCAAGGGTATGGAGCCATGTGCTCAGTTGTTCTTAATTTCTGCGTTAGGGCTCCTTTAGTTTCAAGTGACATAAACCCAAGACAGATGAGCTTACACAAAGGTAAAAGAAACTTATTGGCCTGCAGCCAGGCAGTCCTAGAGCTCTGTTGTACCCCGAGGTTGAAATAATCTCATGCTCTGGCAGGCTGCCTTCATGTGGTGGCCAAGATTGAAACAGGAAGTTCCTGCTTACACCATCCTCCTGGCTAACAAGTGCAGGCAAGTCAAAATCACGTGACTCCTGACAGTTCCAGCAGATGACCTTGGAGGATTCTGATCAATCTGCTTGGGTCAGATGCTAATCCCTTTGATAAGTATTGGACACCAGGTGGATACAGGACTATTGTAAACAGGTCCCAGTTATGCCTAGTCAACTCCAGCACAAGACTGGGAGAAGAGTCAGAGCTATTTAACCCCAGTGTGGTGAGCTCTGCACGGGAAGGATTGGCTTATTACCCAAAGGGGTACAGGATTGGTGGAAGATAGTACCCGTGGTCTGCCTGATCTATAGCCATCACTGGCCACTCCCACCTCAGCTCCAAGGAGCTGCTGGAAAACATAGCCTTCAACATAGATCCTGGAAGGACAGTGGCCATCAGGGGTGGGTAGATATGTTGAGTGTTCAAGCCCTTTATTTTAGCTGCTAGATCCTAATCTCCTCTGCTCCTGTCCTCATTTTATATCTGGTTTGTTTCTTTTTACCAATCTCTGTCATTCCAATGCCAGCCTTACAATCTGATCTGAATTATTCCTGTTCTAGGGTCTTAGCAAGAATGGCCAGAGATGCTTGAATGCGTGTGTTTTGACAACTTCCAAGGTTTGCTGTTCTTTTATATTCTCTGTTAACATTGCCATTTAAGTGTCTAAGAGACAAGTGTACTATCTTACATTATCTTGAATCCCCTGGACCTCCCTGGAGCACACTGAACCACTGTTCTGGTTTGTAAAGCAGACTGACAGCTTTTAACTGAAGCAGCAGAGCACTTCCTCTTTTATCTGGATGCTAACGCTGGTCCCAGGCTGGCACTCTGCCAAGAGGGTTTCAAGCCTGAGCTTCCATAGGCTGGCTACGGATATCAGGTGACCTCAGAGGACACTCAAGAATCTCTCAGTGGCATTTCTGCTTTTCTTGGAAGCACAAGATAACCAATGGTGACTAGTTTTAAGTTTTTTAGCTTTTCTGACTCCCAGTGGTATCACAAAGCACTGTTAATATTTCCCAGAGTTAGAGTGCAATGAGATCTTCTCAGTGAGATGGCATCTTGGAAATTTGTCTTTACTTCTGGGCCTAGTCCAGTTCAGAGTCAGTGCAGTGCAAGGAGCAGAATGTCTAAACCCAGCAGAATTTCTGGGTGATCACTCAGGGTGCTGGACTGGAGCTAGAGCATCTTTAGGATATTATGGATATAAATTCCATAAGGAACATACAGTGAACCAATGTATATTCTTGTCCAGATTACTAAAGGAAAGCTTTAAGTTCAGTAATTTGTATGATATAGCATGACTGAAGGAAGCTCTCCACATAGGCACATAATTTTTTTTAAAAAAATCTGGATCCTTTAAAGACTCCTAAGGGGCAACAAAATAGAGGGAACATGTACCAAGATGTCTTGAGAGGAGAACGCACTCTAGGGGTTCACCCACTCAGTTACATCCTTAAAACATAGCCACACTGCATTTGAATCATCTCTCTGAACCTAACAAGTTCTGTCCATAAGACAATCCACATTTTCTATGGATACATCATGAGTGAATTAGTTAAGAGTGTTTTGAGTTCTGTGTAAGAAGAATTATATAAATTATTTTGTTGGCACAAACAAGGAATAATTTTCTTGGCGCTGAACGAGTTAGGCTTTTTATGGATGAAGTAATAAATTGTCCAAAGAGACTCTGATGCTCTCTATACAGACCTGCAAATAAAGAAAAAGGCAGAGGCTTTACTACATAAGCAACTTTCACAAGCATTCAATTCACTTAAAATGGTTTTAAATGAGAACAGTGTCCTACGGACTATGACAATATCTTATGAATTTATATATTCTTCCATAATTGTTTCAACTCTAGAAAAGATGCACTACAGTTTAAGGTTGAGTCCACTCTGCTGAGAAATGATGAAAGGGAAAACGTATCATTATATGACCCACGCATACCTCTGGGACTGCATTCACCTCCAGGATGCAAGCACCTTATGCTGGAAAGAGATCCCAAGAGCTATTAGAAAGAATTTGATTCCAGCATCTTTTCAAACTCCATATCAATCTTATTCTCTCATTTTGTTCTCCTCAGGAAACTGAACCTTTGAAGTTGTTTTTAACATAAATTCTCCAGCAAATGCAACGATGTCTTAATCTTTTTAAGAAAGCCCTGTGAAATTAACTTAGTCATCAGAAAGAAATGTAAAAGTAGTTGACTAAGGAGTCAAAATGGCAAATTTTCAATATTTGTTGGTTGGAAGTGAGGGTTTAGCAACAAGAACTATTCTATATCTGGAAGTGTGTAATTGATAGGAGAGGATTTATTTATGTGTTTAAATTTCATTTCATTCTTGTTATACACAAATAGAAAGGACAACTATATTCCAGCATTAACTGAAATGAAGTCACACTGCATATTGGCAGTCGGCACTCACCTATTCTTTGGGTGATTATTAAGAGGCTAGGCTGATACACAGTATTTTTACAAATCAAATTTAATCCAAGTCGAATCGTTTCTCTCACATATAAAGTTGTGGGATTTATGTTTGAAGCTTGAATTTTCTCTTAAGCTTAAATATATTAGATTTTCATTCTAACACCTGTTTTCTATCAGATTATTATCTCTGATAATCAGATGTGTCTTATCATTCATACACATCATGTGTTAGTTGGCAGCACATTTTATTCCTAGTGGTATAAGACAGAATCGTGTAACTTTAATTGATGGCATCTTATCTTCCCTGAAATAAGGAAAATCCTCCATTAACTCACAAAATTTAGATGGAAGCAGAAAAATATGGTGAATAGAATATCACGGGGGCAGACATCATAGATTCAATTGTCATTAGCACTTGATTACTCTATTACTTTTGTAGGTAGAACTTATCTAAACCTTAATGCCTCAAAATATAGATGGGTTAAGAGGAAAATCAAATGAGGCAAATCAAAGTATTTTGTCTTTAGTAGGTATTCAAACCATAGTGGTTCCCTTTTTTCCATGATTTGAGAAAAAATATACTTCTTAGACAATCCATTTTAATGCCAGTAAAATGGTATAGTAAAATAAGAATAAAGATAGTTATTATTATAGGGCTTGATAATTTCCCTCTGCCTGGTTTCCAAGTGGAAATATTTCCCGGCCTTCTCCAGGGAGGTTGAGTGAGTTATCTGATTGAACAAGGACAGTCTTTGTTCCTTGTTTGAGTGGCACTGACTCTCTAAAAGACAACCTTAGCCCCACCTTATTCCTGGGCCCCCCTGTAGACCACTGGGGAAGGGATATATCAATGTGGGAATAGGGGTCATGGCACTGAGATATTTCTGCCAAAACAGTTGCTTCTAGCAACTAAGGCTCATCTGTGTGGGTCTTAGTGTCGTCCTTCTCCTCAGCACCCTTGAACTAAACTCCATTTAGGAGAATTTTTTCTCATAGTTCTGCTTAGTTCAGGTGTGATTCTCAGGATTATAAAGAAGAAACATAATATTTTGACTTCAGGTGAATCCTTCGTTTTGAGGAAATGTGTTTTTGCTTAAACTTTCTGAGATCAGATATTGGATACTACTGTCCTGTTTCTCTCATCTCTGTTCTTCTTCTTTTAATCCCCTTCCATGTGGCTTCTACCCAATCTTAGCTGCTTTTTAGTAGCTCTTCAACATGCTTTAGAATCTGTGGCCTTGATGGAAATGGAAGTCCATTTTGTTTTGTTTTCACTGTCCTTTTTGCTTTTATATTGTTTTCAGAAAAGGGCAAGGTCTGCCCTATGCGGCCACATTTCTTCTTGAAGTCACTGTTTCCCATACATCCATTTAAAAGTTCCATGTTCATATGAATCTTCTATGGCCGTTCTCTCGGAGATTTTCTGATTATTTAAAAAAATCACTCTCGGGCTTCCCTGGTGGCGCAGTGGTTGATAATCTGCCTGCCAATGCAGGGGGACACGGGTTCGAGCCCTGGTCTGGGAAGATCCCACATGCCTCGGAGCAACGAAGCCCGTGCACCACAACTACTGAGCCTGCGCGTCTAGAGCCTGTGCTCCGCAGCAAGAGAGGCCGCAATAGCGAGAGGCCCGCGCACCGCGATGAAGAGTGGCCTCCGCTTGCCACAACTAGAGAAAGCCCTCGCACAGAAATGAAGACCCAACACAGCCAAAAATTAATTAATTAATTAAAAAAAAAAAAGTTAAGCTCCAAGTCACCCTTAAAAAAAAAAAATCACTCTCAGTCTCTATTAGATGGGCTTCTCAGAGAAACAGAACCAGTAGGATATATAGAGGAGATGTTTTATGAGGACTGGCCCACGTGATTATGGAGGCTGAGAAGCCCCACGACTTCAAGTCCATGCCACAAGCTGGAAACCCAGGAAGACAGTGGTGTGATTTCATCTGAGCCTGAAGGCCTAAGAACCAGGGATCCAGTGGTGCAAATCCCAGTCGGACGGCCAGAGAAGATAAGAAGGGATGTCCCAACTCAAGCAAGCAGACAGGAGGCAAAAGGGTGAGTTCCTCCTTCCTGTGGCTTTTGTTCTGTTCGGTCCCCCAAATGGATTGGGTCATGCCCACCCACACTGGGGAGGGCCATCTACTTTCCTGAGTCCACACATGCAAATGCCTATCTCGTCTGAAAACACCCTCACAGACCCCCAGAAGTAATGTTTACCCTTGGTACCCCGTGACCAGTAAAGTTGACACATAACCATCACGCAGTCCTCAAAAAATTCTAGTCTCAATGAAGATGTATATGAAACAATCCCACTGCAGTTCTGTACTAGACTATGCAATAATGACTGTAGTGAAAAAGAATTCAGTGAAGGAAGAGCTGGTTTGGGCTTGAGAAGTCAGGGAGTGCTTTATGGAGGATACTGACATCGAAATTGTCTTGAAAAAAAATTAAAATTAAAAAGGAATAGAGAGGAGTGGGTTAATAGGAAGATGACACTACTTTAAAAGTGCACCTTGAAATGAAACCTGGAAAGCATGTGACTTTTCTCTACTGTAATTATGGAAATAATAATTTATAGTATACAGTGCTTTAGAGATTTCAAATGACTTTCCCATATACTATTCAATATTTGAGCAGCCTTATTGGATTCCTGCTGGGAATACAGATACAAAATTTGGAGGTTTATTTTTACGAGCAAAACGTTAGTAAATATTCCCGAAAACTCTTTAAGAGATTTAACAAGCAAAATCAGTGTACCTAACACAATGTTTTGACAATGTGTTGAGGAAATTAACTGAAGTCAGTTTTTCCATGGGGTAGGAAAGGTTGGTTATGTATGAAATTTTGATGCAATTTCTTCACAACCTGATATCTACTTTAGTGAGTAAAAGCATATTTTTCTTAAATAGAAAAGCCCTATAGTAGTTGTCCATCTACTGGACAATCAATTGCCCAAATTAAGATACAGTTCCTTTTCAATGAAGGAACGTTGGGCTGTGTGTGTAAAGTGAGATCTTGTAATCACCCAGACTGTCACGCTACCCATCAGCCTCTTGCTCCATCTCTTTGCTCCTACTTGAACCCCACCCCAAGCTTGGCCTGCTTGCTGTGAGTCTAAGTAAATCATGTTCCTGGATACACCATGTGCATCTAGTCGACTCTACCAGTAGGTGACTTTTCCAACTCAAACTCCAGTCTGTGTCTTAGAGCCAGTCTCACTTTTCCCTCTGACCTAGCCTCCCATCCACACATGGGTCGCTTAGTGGCAATGCTCTGGGCGGCCCCAGAACCACACAAAGATCTGCCCTGCAAAGAGCCTGTATGCGGAACGAAGTTTTCAGTGTTTTAAGTGTGAAGAATTTGAAAGCCTCTAATCCAGAGTTTTCAAGGGTCATAAGGATTTGGACCTTTAGAAAATAAAATCAGAGAAAATTTATTCTTGGTGGGCTTATTTCCTACTTTCTGCCTTTTATATAAACCTATGTCCATCTTATATTTTCAAGTAATTCTGAGACCCTTCACAGTGGGAACTCCTGTTTGATACTCACTTAGACCTATGATCCTCAAAAGAGTGATTTCTAAAGAACTTTACTACAGACCGTCCATACCTCTCTCTCTCTTCTTATTGCTATTACACATGGCAAAGTCACTTACAAAAGAATATTTAAAGAAGTAAACATCATTACATTTTTAATGTCCAACTGTGCTTTTTAAATTAAAATTTTCCAATTTATGACCTGATTGGATTTTCAAGTGCCAAAGATCCTCAACTAACCTAGGAAGTTTAATAGCTCACTATCTTTCTGCAGATAAACGGCAGGGGTCACTGATGATAAGAAATTAATCTGTTCTTTGTTCACAGAAATTCATTAGGACACAGAGAAAAATGACCCCAAGTCAATTACTTTCAATAACTTAGACAATTATACAAAATGAATTCATCATATAATTGAAGCTCAAATGCATTGTTTTATTTTAATCTTGGGGAAAACTCCATGAATAGCCCTTGTTTTTTTTACTGGCTCGTGTCAGACTGCTCTATTTTCACAGATGACAAGGGACAGGCTCATTCTGATGTGCTGCCTTACAATGAGGAGATACAAGTTATAAATTAAGACTATGATCAATTCCTCATGAAGTGCGATAGCGATGCTGCTTATTTTCAGAGTACTGTTATATTTGACAACATTTTTAGACTTTAAAAATTCAGTCATGGGAAGAAACGCTAGGAATATTTAAAAAGCGTGATAAAGGTTAAAGGTAAAGTGGGTTCTTTTGTGCCATTCTTTAATTGTCATGTCATTTTCCAGTCATTATTACTTTTTCCAAATACCTGCCTGACTCTGATGCTGCCAATGTTAGGCTTGTTTTTTATCAGGGAACATATTTTTCTCTAAGTGTAAAGGACAGTTTTTATGTTTTATAGCCTGAACAAATAGATTCCTCACCCACAACTCGTATCAACTGATTTAATGGATGTTTATTGAGGGCATGTATGACCTGGGAATTGGAACTGAGGAAATGAGTCCTAGAACTGGTTAAAATAAATGGGTCAGCCATTAAGGGTTAGACTGTCCTCCAAAGGTTGCTTTCTGTGTTTCTTTATGCCACACATAGGTCATCAGTTATGTGGACTTTGAGCAGGAATAATATTGCCACCAATGTTCTGGAATATTCAAATCAAGGCGACATGTTGAGCATTTCTTTTTTTTTCTTTTTTTTTACATTTATTTATTTATATTTTTATTTTTGGCTGCGTTGGGCCTTCGTTGCTGTGCACAGGCTTTCTCTAGTTGTGGCGAGCAGGGGCCACTCTTCATTGCGGTGCGCAGGCTTCTCGTTGTGGTGGCTTCTCTTGTTGTGGAGCACAGGCTGTAGGTGTGTGGGCTTCAGTATAGTTGTGGCTCGCGGGCTCAGTAGTTGTGGCTCGCGGGCTCTAGAGCTCAGGCTCAGTAGTTGTGGCTCACAGGCTCTAGAGCGCAGGCTCAGTAGTTGTGGTGCACGGGCTTAGTTGTTCCGCGGCATGTGGGATCTTCCCGGACCACAGCTCGAACCCGTGTCCCCTGCATTGGCAGGCGGATTCTTAACCCCTGTACCACCAGGGAAGTCCAAGCATTTCTTGTATGAATACAAGAAGGAAGCACGGAGATCATCAGGTTGGACAAAAAGTGAGAACTGAATCAACATTGAGGTAAAAATACAAACCATTAAGGAAAAGTAAACTATCGTTCCTAAGACCTGAATTCTATTTTATGTGAATAGAATTTGCCTAGAATAAAGGGTAGATTTTGAAGGAAAATCCTAATCGGGAGTACCATTAAATAGACATTAATATAATGTCTTAAAATAAACATTATAAGGTTAAGTTTTTATGTGGGAAATCTTATAAATCGTATTTTTAAAACTTCTGGGACCAAAATTTTAAAAAAATAAAAAACTTGTGTATGTGTTAATGCATATTGTGAAATATTTTATTTATTAGCATCTGCTGGGATAAATTATATGAATCAATAGAACTAAACAAAATGACTTACTCTTTTAAGGAAAATGTATCCTGGTTAGTAAAATTTTTGGACATGTGGAATAAAACAAAAGTGATAAAGGCAATGATTGTACAATTTTGACAATTTCGCACCCTCAAGGGAGAGGGAGGGCTGACTGAGGATCACTAAAAAGTGTGCTTTGGGCCAGTGTGCTTCCCTCTTGGATGGGGTGCCTGCCTGCTGTTGGGCTCCTGGAAGGCTTCCACGAAGAACCAAACTAAGGCAGCATCGTCCCATGGAGGATTTCTCTGTCCTTTAGTTCATCATCCCTGCTGGCGGGAGGGGGAATCTAAAGAATTCCAGAGACTTTAGGTACTTTGCTCCAACACTAATTTTTCAGGTAGGCTTCTGAAATTCATTTCATAATTTTAATAAACTTGAACCCAAAGAGCAACAGCAACACACACACACACACACACACACTCACACACACACACACACACACACTGCTGTCTATGCTATTTTCTGAGAGTCACACAGAAGCTGAGATGTCGATGTTGTTTGCTCTAAACAAGGCCTGACACAGAACCAGCGCTTTGGTGCTGTTCTCATTGTGAATGTTATCATTGATATTAGGGGTAATGTGGAAAATGTGAGAAATTCACACTTGGAAATGAAACACAGTGACCCAGGTTTGTATTAAACAATGCATTTTTCCACGGTACATTATGTTGTTAGGGAACAGCCTATTTTACTGAGGCTATATTTAGAAATCTAATGCATTTAAAGAGAAACAGTCTAATCCAAGGTTCCAAACGTGTCAACAAAATGCGTGTTTTTAATTACATTTTATTCTGTGTATAATTATGTGTAATCTAGTCTTTTTATAAGAGAAAAACATACTTCACGTTCAGTTTTCTCCCTGTCAAGATGAAGTAAGAATTGTTAGAATAAACATGACGTTATCATGTAAATCAAATTTAACATCATGAGCAGCAGTGCAGTAGAGCAGTTCAGAGCAGATTTCGTTTCAAGCAGAACTGAGTTCAAGCCTATTTCCACCAGTTGGTAAATGATGAGTCTGAGCACGTTGCTTAACATCCTTAA